>NC_054564.1:1986226-2128726 GCF_017654505.1 Polyodon spathula | reverse complement strand
TTGCACCTGCAAGGATTGTGTTGCTGGTTTACTGGATTTAATCAGCTCTAACTGAGGGACTCGAGCGCATCAGCTGGATTTCTAAGAGTTTCTCCATCATTGAGCTGATGCAGTACTGATATGTTCTCTCCAGGAATTATGAAAACACTGAAGTTATATGCAATTCATAAAAAAATAACTACACACACAGCGATACCTGTTCCCGCGGGGGTCAATTACTGCACTGCCCAGGGCATTCTTAACATAATAATAATCTTTATATAGCACCTTTCATAGTGGACCACCACAAAGCGCTATGCAAGATACGAGACTATGGTGTGTGAACGGTGCATCAGCTGCAGAATCACTTACAACAACGTCTCACCCGAAAGCGGAGCACAAGGAGGTTCAGTGACTTGCTCAGGGTCACACACAGTGAATTTGAACTGGGGACTTGCTTGTTACTAGCCTATTTCTTTAACCACTGGACCACACAGCTGCCCTAAATAAGATTTATTACGATTGACCCACAGTGAGTGAGAGGAGCACTTCCCCTCCATTCCTGTCAGGGCTGTGGGACGCTGAGATCACAGGTGCTCACTTTGATTAATAACTTGTAGGAATCTCATCGGATATGAATCTTCTCTATGGACATTGTTCTATTATTATTCCACTTTGCTGAGTGGATGAGATGTATATAAAACTGCTGAAACAAAAAAATAATCCTGCAGTCTGTCTCGGTGTCAGTCTCTGCATGAGAGAGTCAGGTCAGGATTCACAGTCTGTCTCAGTGTCAGTCTCTGCATGAGAGAGTCAGGTCAGGATTCACAGTCTGTCTCAGTGTCAGTCTCTGCATGAGAGAGTCAGGTCAGGATTCACAGTCTGTCTCAGTGTCAGTCTCTGCATGAGAGACCCAGGTCAGGATTCACAGTCTGTCTCAGTGTCAGTCTCTGCATGAGAGACCCAGGTCAGGATTCACAGTCTGTCTCAGTGTCAGTCTCTGCATGAGAGACCCAGGTCAGGATTCACAGTCTGTCTCAGTGTCAGTCTCTGCATGAGAGAGTCAGGTCAGGATTCACAGTCTGTCTCAGTGTCAGTCTCTGCATGAGAGACCCAGGTCAGGATTCACAGTCTGTCTCAGTGTCAGTCTCTGCATGAGAGACCCAGGTCAGGATTCACAGTCTGTCTCAGTGTCAGTCTCTGCATGAGAGACTCAGGTCAGGATTCACAGTCTGTCTCAGTGTCAGTCTCTGCATGAGAGACCCAGGTCAGGATTCACAGTCTGTCTCAGTGTCAGTCTCTGCATGAGAGAGTCAGGTCAGGATTCACAGTCTGTCTCAGTGTCAGTCTCTGCATGAGAGACCCAGGTCAGGATTCACAGTCTGTCTCAGTGTCAGTCTCTGCATGAGAGAGTCAGGTCAGGATTCACAGTCTGTCTCAGTGTCAGTCTCTGCATGAGAGAGTCAGGTCAGGATTCACAGTCTGTCTCAGTGTCAGTCTCTGCATGAGAGAGTCAGGTCAGGATTCACAGTCTGTCTCAGTGTCAGTCTCTGCATGAGAGAGTCAGGTCAGGATTCACAGTCTGTCTCAGTGTCAGTCTCTGCATGAGAGACCCAGGTCAGGATTCACAGTCTGTCTCAGTGTCAGTCTCTGCATGAGAGACCCAGGTCAGGATTCACAGTCTGTCTCAGTGTCAGTCTCTGCATGAGAGACCCAGGTCAGGATTCACAGTCTGTCTCAGTGTCAGTCTCTGCATGAGAGAGTCAGGTCAGGATTCACAGTCTGTCTCAGTGTCAGTCTCTGCATGAGAGAGTCAGGTCAGGATTCACAGTCTGTCTCAGTGTCAGTCTCTGCATGAGAGACCCAGGTCAGGATTCACAGTCTGTCTCAGTGTCAGTCTCTGCATGAGAGAGTCAGGTCAGGATTCACAGTCTGTCTCAGTGTCAGTCTCTGCATGAGAGACCCAGGTCAGGATTCACAGTCTGTCTCAGTGTCAGTCTCTGCATGAGAGAGTCAGGTCAGGATTCACAGTCTGTCTCAGTGACAGTCTCTGTGATGAAACACTGTTGCATTACCATGCTAACTGCAGTAAGTCACACAGTGGAGCACAGGGACAATCTGTATTTATATTCCATCAGAGTAATAGCATTATGACCTTCTTTAACCTTAACAGAAAAGCACATTTTCTTTCTGCCACTCCAAGATTAACAGAGTACCCTATAGAGTGAAAATGCACTCAAAACCATTTGCAGGCAATCTCAGGCAAGTGCTAAAAACACTGAGGGCAGCACAACTCAGTGCCACACATTGCTTTGTGACACTGTTGATTTCCATTGGGTCGTGCAGCTGTCGTGTCAGAATCCCCCTCCCGGTTAGGGTTGGATGGAAGCAGCATGGCTCTAGTGGAGCTGAGGAGGGACTGAGAAAGAGGGAAGCAGTGTGGCTCTAGTGGAGCTGAGGAGGGACTGGGAGGAGGGAAGCAGCGTGGCTCTAGCGGAGCTGAGGAGGGACTGGGAGGAGGGAAGCAGTGTGGCTCTAGTGGAGCTGAGGAGGGGGAAGAGGGAAGCAGTGTGGCTCTAGTGGAGATGCGGGACTGAGAAAGAGGGAAGCAGTGTGGCTCTAGTGGAGCTGCGGAGGGACTGAGAAAGAGGGAAGCAGTGTGGCTCTAGTGGAGCTGAGGAGGGACTGAGAAAGAGGGAAGCAGTGTGGCTCTAGTGGAGCTGAGGAGGGACTGGGAGTGAGGGAAGCAGTGTAGCTCTGTGACCGCCTGCCATGACTCTTTCTGAGTCAGTCAGAGGGATCAGGACTCTCCCAATGAGAAAGAGGGAAGCAGTGTGGCTCTAGTGGAGCTGAGGAGGGACTGGGAGAGAGGGAAGCAGTGTGGCTCTAGTGGAGCTGAGGAGGGACTGAGAAAGAGGGAAGCAGTGTGGCTCTAGTGGAGCTGAGGAGGGACTGAGAAAGAGGGAAGCAGTGTGGCTCTAGTGGAGCTGCGGAGGGACTGGGAGGTGAGGGAGCAGTGTGGCTTTAGTGGAGCTGAGGAGGGACTGAGAAAGAGGGAAGCAGTGTGGCTCTAGTGGAGCTGCGGAGGGACTGAGAGGAGGGAAGCAGTGTGGCTCTAGTGGAGCTGAGGAGGGACTGAGAAAGAGGGAAGCAGTGTGGCTCTAGTGGAGCTGAGGAGGGACTGAGAAAGAGGGAAGCAGTGTGGCTCTAGTGGAGCTGAGGAGGGACTGAGAAAGAGGGAAGCAGTGTGGCTCTAGTGGAGCTGCGGAGGTACTGAGAAAGAGGGAAGCAGCGTGGCTCTAGTGGAGCTGAGGAGGGACTGAGAAAGAGGGAAGCAGCGTGGCTCTAGTGGAGCTGCGGAGGTACTGAGAAAGAGGGAAGCAGCGTGGCTCTAGTGGAGCTGCGGAGGTACTGAGAAAGAGGGAAGCAGTGTGGCTCTAGTGGTTCAAGCTGAGGAAGAACTGGGAGGAAGGGAAGCAGTGTGGCTCTAGTGTGGTGATATGGTGCATCTCACCTAAGATGATATTCTAACAGTTATTAATGAACTCTTGTTATCTCACAGTGCTGCAGCCCTGACATGGATGTATACAGCTTTATAAGCAGCAACGCTGACAAACCCCAAAGCACAACACGATGATCTGAAACTACTGTGTTCGAAATTGATGAAAGATCTTGGGAGGTTGGGAAGTTCTGTTCATGCTTTGCTTGAGATCTCGTTGCTCTGTGATATGAAATGTGGCTCGTTTTCACCCAGGTGAGGACGATGAGGTTTAAACAGAACAACAGCCCTGAGCAGAGATCCTCGGATTAAAGGAGGGGAAGCGCTCCTCTCACGGGACTGGCCGCAGCACTGAGGGGCAATAATACCGTAAGAATGCCCTCAGCAGACGAGTATTCACAGAGTGACAGGGTAAATGAAATCCCTGAACCGAAAAGATGTCCTCCCATCAGCACGGGGAACAGAAGGAAACTGTCCATCCAGAGGGCTCTGGCAACTACGGGGTTAACGGAGCTTGCTGGAGGGGAAAGAGGTACACCCGGTTCCCAGCCCAGGTAATCGGGTAAGGGCGGACCCAAGGTGTACTGCAGGGGCAGCCTCTCCACCGGGAAGGACAGTGTTCGTGGGACCGGGGAAGAGACGTAAACATGTTTGCCGTGCCGTGATAATCGCCTGCTTTATCTCCTGCAGAGTAATACAGTAATGAAAGCTTCGGAAGACCAAAAGCACACCCAGGCTGAGGCAGGGATACTGCGCGCTGTCTAACCGTACGCTTCTCTACATGTGCTGGCTTCCCCTTCCAGGGGCTTGTGTGGAGAACTTTGTAAATATTTCGTATATTTAAAAGAGACAGTGGCCCTTTGTTTTTTAAACCACTTGTTGTGTCTTTTTGTGTAAATAAAACTCGTCTCATTTTTTATTTAAAACCCTGAACTCTCCGTGTGTCATTTCGAGTCCTTCCACACGCAAATATTAATCTAATCGAAACGGCATGTAGCTAGAGGCTATGGCTAGAGGCGAAGACACAGGCAGTAATCTGCCCGTTTCATAATAGCGAAAGGTTTATTATATTTTAGTTTACAATACAATTGTGCACATTTCAGTAAAGACAGAGTCTCATCTAAAACTGTTTATTTATTTTGCTTGAATCACACACACACTTCTGGCACATTTTGAAACGTGGATAAGGTAATAAGCATGTTTTGTTCAATACGCGCTTTGGACAGCAGCAACATCTCCGGTGCAGGTGGAGCCAGGAAGCAGCATGCCAGGATGCACAGAATAAGCCTGGCTTATTAACAGCGCGTTATAACCGCCACACTACAGCGCATTCAGCACCTAGAAGAGTGGACAGCGCTGTCCTGTCTGGGAAGAGAATGTGGATCCCACAATGTATTTCCTTCATTTCCACAGACAGGGTAGAACAGGAGATGAGTTTGGAGACTGTGAATCTCTAAAGGGGAAGAAAGGATATATTGACGATAACGTTGCGCTACTGTAAACCGCTCATGCAAGGAGGGTGAGGTTGTGTGGAATATTTACTTCTAGCCCTGTTGCGCTGTCCTTACTTCCAGAAAATGGAGGAGATGTTTAACGTAGCACCGAAGAGCCTAACCCAACTGCTCCGCCTGTACATCGTGAGCCGCCGGGAGCTCATTGAGATCTGCTCTGACCCCGAGTTTACCGGCACGGCCAAATTACTTTTCCTCGTGCTCTACCTGATCATCTTCGTGATGGCGCTGCAACAAGCACTCAAGTCCTTGTGTAGCTTAAGGAGTCAAAGACTGCGATCACACTGCACGCAAAACACAGCACATAAAAAACACAGCGCACAAAATACAGCGCACAAAACACAGCACACAAAAAATCCAGCGCACAAAACCCAGCGCACAAAACACAGCACACAAAACAGCACACAAAAAACACAGCGCACAAAACCCAACACACAAAACACAGCACACAAAACAGCACAGAAAAAACACAGCGCACAAAACAGTGCACAAAACCCAGCGCACAAAACACAACACACAAAACACATCACACAAAACAGCACACAAAAAACACAGCGCACAAAACTAATGCAAAATAACCATAAAATGACCACAATTGTGGGCCTACATAGGATTGCATAGCACCAATTACCTCACTGGGGAGTGGCCACACTTGTGATTGCTGGCTGGGACAGGTATAACCCCATCCCGTCAACCTTGCATTCCCACACGCACACACTATTTACACAGCAGGGATTCAGTCCTGCCCCAGCCCCCTAGACCAGAGCTTTACAACCCCAGTGCTGGGGACCCCCTGTGTCTGCTGCTTTTCATTCCAACCGAGCTCTCAATTACTCAACTAGACCCTTCATTGAACAGATTATTTGCATAATTAGACATTTTTAATTGTTCTCAGCTTTTCCAAAGATTCTCAGCTTCTATATATATATATATATATATATCTATATATATATAGATATTCTGGAGCTCAGGCTCATTTAATTTGCAGGTGATGGTTGGTGCTTTATTAGGGAGCATTTTGCATATATTCACTTGGCCCTCCCCTGTCAACGCAGTCTCACACACTACAATTGCATATTATCAGGGTAGCAATTCAATGCAATGTCTTATTTACCCCCCCCCCCCTCTCTCTCTCTCTCTCGATTGTGGGAGGGGCCTGTGAGCAAAGAGCAAGGAGCAGTGAACTGTGCGAGCGGTGAACTGTATTAGTAACTTTAAATTAGTTTAAATAAATATATAAATAAGTGTGTTTTCTGTATACGTTTGTTTTAATATCTGCAAACTTTTAGTCAGCGTGTGCACCCGGGGAGGGGCTCCCACCGGGGGGGGTGGGCTGACTCGGAGACACAGGTCCGGGTGTATACCTGACCCCAATGTTTCCATGGAGGATGTTTTGTTGGCGGTGGGAAAGTCAGTCGGGTTTGGAAATATTAAATCTGCGTCAAGAATGAACAAAGCAATAGTTGTTTTCCTGAGTCAAGAAATTCTGGTCAGTAAAATTTTGGAAGAAGGTTTGTTATAAATGGTTCGTTTATTCTTTCAAATATCCCCCCGCTTATTGATAACGCCGTAGTTGCTATGTCGCATTTTAAACAAATTCCACTTGGTTGCAAGGCAACAGAAATTAAACATGTAATGTCTTTCAGGAGGCAGGTTTGTGTGCTTCTGAATGACCCTGATTTTGTTTTAAATAATGCATGGCGTTTTAATATTGAAGGTGGGGACTATGTAATGTTTGCAAGCACAGACGTAATGAAATGTTTTCGTTGTGGGCAACAGGGGCATCTCAGACACTCAATCCCACGGTGAAACGCTGAAGCAGGTCCGAGTGGTAATAGTAATGCTACCGGGGAGGGGGCCGAAGTGGTTCAGAGAGCGCAGGTGGGAGAGACAGAGCGACCGGAACCAGACGACTCAGCCCAGCAACAACCGAGCCAGAGGCTGCTACAACATCAGCTAATGCTGACCAGGAGAGTGAGTTCAAGGTGGTGGGGAAGAAATGGTGGCTGAAAGAGAGGAAGGCGTCCTCTGCTGCTGCCGGCACGGCGGGCGGGGGGGAGTCAATTTGGGGTCCTATGGTTTCTCACGGCAGTGGCGGAGGGTCTCATCCCTGCGCTGCGGTGGAACAGAGTAGTCGGACGGGGGAGGGTGTGGATGGTGATTCTAAGGCCCGCTGATCCCACTTCTCAGGTTCAGGTATTGGGTGGGGTTAGCAGAGGTGAATCTCTGTTGGCGGTACTTGGCTGTGAGGAGGAGGTCCACAGTGCCGGAGTTCAAGCCGGCTCTGATGGGGATCCTGTCCCGGGCGGCTCCTCTCGGCCCGGGGAGTCGGCAGTGGCAAAGGAGCCGGCGGTGGCAGAGGCAGAGGAATCGTCATGCAGCTCTCCAACCAGAAAGCGCCCGGGCTCGACGGGCTGCAAGCTGAATTTTATAAAATGATTCTGGGACTGTATCGGACAGGATTTTTATAAGGTCCTTCAGGAATGTAGCCGGGATGGAGAGCTGCCTTTGAGCTGCTGCAGGGCAGTAATCACGCTGCTATCCAAGAAAGGAGACCTCTGTAACCTTAAGAACTGGCGCCCCATCTCATTGTTGTGCTCAGACTACAAAATATTTTCCAAGGCGCTGGCAAATCGGCTGCGGACACAAATAGGATCAGTGGTGCATAAGGATCAATCCTATTGTGTACCAGACCGATCCTTTTTTGATAATCTGTTTTTAATAAGAGACCTTTTTAATGTGTCCAAACTTTTTAATATTTATATTGGTTTAATTTCAATTGACCAGGAAAAAGTTTTGACAGAGTTGACCATGAGTGTTTGTTTCATACACTGAAGGCATTTGGTTTTGGCCGTTTTTATTTCTAATATTAGACTCCTCTATAAGAATGTTTTTAGCCTGGTGAAAGTAAACAATGATCTGAGTGTCCCTTTCCCTGTGCAGAGGGGGATATGGTAGGGCTGCTCCCTCTCTATAGAGCCTTTCCTGCTAACTAACCGGGCTGGCTGTGCCAGCGCCCCCATCAGGCTATCTGCTTATGCTGATGACCTTAATGTCTTCATTACTAATGACAGGGACGTCACTGTGCTGGAATCCTGCATTAAGAATTATGAAAAGGCCACCTCAGCTCAGGTCAATTGGGCAAAAAAATGCAGCTTTTCTGTCTGGTAGCTGGGAGGGAGTAACTCCCCCATCACTGCCCCCAGCACTGACCTGGGAAAACACTGGGGTTAAGATATTGGGAGTGTTTTTTGGGAATGAAGCGTACAGAACTGAGAGGGATTGCTGGATAAAGTGAAAGGGAGGCTGCAGAGCTGCCAGTGGCTCCTTTCACAACTCTCATTTAGGGGGAGGGTCCTCGTTATTTACAATCTGGTGGCATCTATGCTCTGGCATAGGCTGGAGTGTCTGGACCTTCCCCTGGGTCTATTAAATGAGATTCAGAAGTGTCTAGTCCAGTTTTTCTGGAGTGGGCATCACTGGCTGCGTCTGGCTGTCCTGTACCTCCCCCGTGAGGAGGGAGGTGGCAGTGTTCAGGCTACAGGCTGCCCAGAAGCTGCTCTATGCCCCAGAACTGAGCTGAAGAGGCCTGGCTCACTCACTCCTGCACAGAACGGGAGGGCTGGGGCTCGACAAGCACCTGTTTTTGATACCTCCTGAACAGCTCAATGATGGTTAGTTTTTATAAAAACATTAGATCGGAAGAGTCGCTGTGCATTAAATGGGTTTTTGAAAAGCCTGTTTTTTAATTCCATTTTTAAATGTGAAAGTTCTAATTCTGCACACGTCTTCAGTGTTTCATAAAGCAGGTTTTACTACACTTGGCCAGCTCATTGATTTTAGTCTGTTTAAATGGAAAGCCAGTATGGAGTTAGTTACATCACTACAGATCAAATCAGTGCGGTTTGTAGAAAAGATCCTGAGTGATTTACAGGCCTCTCTTATTCCAGCTATGTCCCAATTCTTGACTAGTCTTTTATCAGAGCGCTTGGTTCCAGAGCAGGAGCCCCTCTTCCCCACAGTGCTGGTCTCCCCCTCAGTGCCAGAGGAGGAGGAATCACCTGGCAAAATACTGCTGTTGAAGAAAGTGGCAGAGGTGGCTTTCCATTGGGCAGAGAAAAAGCAGCTGTATGAAATGTGCATTAAAAAATTATAATCAGCTGAAGGACTTGGGGGACACTAAGTGGAGAGCTCACCTCAGTGTTCCTGACGATGAATCCCGTTTGGAGAGTTTTATATAAAATACCCCTGCCCAAGCGCTCTGGAGACCTGCAGTGGAGAGTGCTGCACGGAATTATACCCACAAACCGGTACTTGAGCCGTGTGGAGTCAGGGGTCAGTGATCAGTGAGCCTTCTGTTCCGCAGTGGAGACAGTTTCGCACGTGTTTTCAGACTGCCTCCAGCTGCAGCCTTTTTTTAGTTTTTTAGAAAACCTGCTGGCTTCCATGGGAGTTGTTTTTACAAAACAGCTCTTTGTTTTTAAAATTAAATATAGTTTTAAACAAAGAAACAAGTGCTCACTGGTCAACTTTGTGCTGGGTCAGGCGAAATTGGCCATTTTAAAATCCCAAAAGAGCAAGATTTTAGCCACTGGTTTTAGTAATGCTGTAAGCGTTTCTAGAATCCTGATGGTCTCCAGGATTAAGATCGATTTTCATTATTATCAGATGGTGCAGGACTTGGACAGTTTTAAAGAGCTTTGGTGCATTGGAGATTGGGTGTGTGACGTGAGCGAGGAGGGGGAGCTCATTGTGTTCTTGCAAAGGCAAAAAAAAATAAAAATAAAAAAAAATTACAATTGCACAAGTTCAAGAAAACAACGTTGAGGTCTTGCCGCGACCAGCTTTTTCTCCTGACCCGAGTCCAATAGAACATCTGTAGGACCAAATTGCCAGTGCTGTCCAGTGGAGACAACCTCTGCCAGCCAGCCTTCGCCAGCTGGCTGCAGCTGCACAGGAAGAGCAGTGGAACATCCCACAGCAGTCTTTCAGGCTGATCAGGTCTATGCGTCAACGCTGCCAGGATTGTGTTAATGCTCAGGAAGGTCATACCTGATACTAACTTTGTAATGTTTTCATTTTGATAGGGTGTCACTTTTCATACTGACAAGTTATCATGATTGTTTGATCTGTTTTTGTTCACACTTTCTGTGATTTTGTTTGATATTCTTTTGTGCATCAGTGAAGACATTGAAAAACACTTTAGTCAAGATGTTCTCATTTAATAAGTATTTTAGCATTTCTAAATGTAGTTCTGGTGGGGTAGGATTTAAAAAGGAACTCCTTTATTGAGTGTACATGAGAACAGGACAAATACAATTTGGTAAACAGGATTTCAAAGTCCAGTTGGCACTTAAAGAATTCTAAACCCCATGTACTGAAAGATATCGTGTGAGATTACAGTAGAGGAATCTTGGGCCTCAAATGTTAAAACATGTTTGCACTCACTTGTATAACAATACAGCTGATCTAGTATTTTTCTTACTTGCCTTTTATCACTACAATAAAGAAACACTGTGAACATACGGCACTAGCTAAGCTAAAGCAGGACGTCCAGGGCTGAAAGAGTTAAAAGAACAAGGGGCAGAAGCCACATTGTGGATTAATGGCTATTGGTTTGATAATAATCTTTACATAGCACCTTTCATAGTGGAGCACCATCATAAAGTGCTTTACAAGATACGAGACTAGGGTGTGTGAGCTATGCATCAGCTGCAGAGTCACTTACAACATCAACCCCAAAGACACAGCGCAAGGAGGTTCAGTGACTTGCTCAGGGTCACACAGTGAGTCAGTGACTGAGCTGGGATTTGAACTGGGGACCTCCTGGTTACAAGCCTGTTTCTTGAACCACTGGACCACACAGCCTCCTTGATGTAAAGTATGACTTCTTACTGTTTAACTAGAAAAATAATTACGTTTAAAAACATTTCTTAACAAAAATTACGTTGTGATGTCCAGACCACTCGAGCGTCACTCTTAGGGAGCACTGGTGGTCGAATCAATCTATCTGAACAGCGGCAGGTCTCAATAACGCCATTTGTGTACCAACGTTATACAAGCGCATTTCTTCTGTGAAAATAATAAATAAATAAATGCAAGGGTTGAAATATGTGAAGTGAGGGATACAGACTTGCCCACCTTGTATCAATGGACCGTTTCTTTACTTGATGTGATCAAGGTGTTGGGGATTATTCTGTTAACTATGTAAGAATGTGTTGGAAACTAAGACAGGAGTATTTTTGTTTGAATGTTTGCATGCAGTCTTAATGTTATTGTGCACAGCTAATAGGAACAGCCAGCCTTTCAATAGAAACAAAATATATTGTTCCATGTAACTTTGTTCAAAGACATGCACAGAACTCAGATTCCAACTGGCTCACAATAGGTGAGGTTTGACCGTCTGTCTTCTCACCGACATTAAAAACAACACACACCATCTCCACTTGTCTGGAAGAAATTTATATAAATATGCAAAAATAGACTATATTAATAACACATTGAGCACCTGCACCTTCCAAACTAAACACTTCGACGGACATGACATGAAAAAACAAAAAATAAAAAATAAAATCTATAATTTTACAGTGCAGATGTCCAAATGAAACCTTGTGTTGAAGTGGGTAGAGGTACAGGGGTAAACTATGAGGGGGAAAGAACACATTGCTCCAACAAACAAAAGCAATTAGAAACTCCCTAGTCCTGGGTTTCAGAACAGCCCTCAATTAAGTATATTATTGAAATGACCAGCACATAACTAAATGAGTTATGACCAGAGACTGCTGGGGTTTCTAATCCTGATCATAACACTACAAAAGTAACGCATCAGAGAGACACTAAAGGAATAGCAGACCTCAGAGTTCAAGAAAATCGTTCACTTGAAAAAAAACAAAAAAAAAAACACTATTTGCTCATGAGATCTACACCAGCACTAAATTGAAATGCGGTAATCGATTCAAAGTGTGGAGAAGTCTTGTTTACAGCAGGTTTCACAGACCCAGTTACACCAGTGTTACTGTGGATTTGTACAACCTGCTGATAAAGACAACACTAAATTCTTCATCAAGACTGTTGCCCTAATTTATTACATTTCTTTAGTAAACAGAAGGCAGGATCCCACCACCTCCTGCTGCTTTGGTCCGAGCTGAGTTTGTTCCCAAAGTGTAAAAACAGCAGTGCAAGGAAGAGGTGTTGAGCTGAGGGGAGGAGAGCCTGGTACAGGCAACACAGAGCCACTTCAGAACTAGAGCCATCACCAGCCTCACAGAGAGCATGCAGAACCAGAGAGCCATCACCAGCCTCACAGATACCATGCAAAACCTGAGAGCCATCGCCAGCCTCACAGAGAGCATGCAGAACCAGAGAGCCATCACCAGCCTCACAGATACCATGCAGAACCTGAGAGCCATCGCCAGCCTCACAGATACCATGCAGAACCTGACAGCCATCACCAGCCTCACAGAGAGCATGCAGAACCAGAGAGCCATCACCAGCCTCACAGAGAGCATGCAGAACCAGAGAGCCATCACCAGCCTCACAGATACCATGCAGAACCTGAGAGCCATCACCACCCTCACAGAGAGCATGCAGAACCAGAGAGCCATCACCAGCCTCACAGATACCATGCAGAACCAGAGAGCCATCACCAGCCTCACAGATACCATGCAGAACCAGAGAGCCATCGCCAGCCTCACAGATACCATGCAGAACCTGAGAGCCATCACCAGCCTCACAGAGAGCATGCAGAACCAGAGAGCCATCGCCAGCCTCACAGAGAGCATGCAGAACCTGAGAGCCATCGCCAGCCTCACAGATACCATGCAGAACCTGAGAGCCATCACCAGCCTCACAGAGAGCATGCAGAACCAGAGAGCCATCGCCAGCCTCACAGATACCATGCAGAACCAGAGAGCCATCACCAGCCTCACAGATACCATGCAGAACCTGAGAGCCATCACCAGCCTCACAGAGAGCATGCAGAACCAGAGAGCCATCACCAGCCTCACAGATACCATGCAGAACCAGAGAGCCATCACCAGCCTCACAGATACCATGCAGAACCAGAGAGCCATCGCCAGCCTCACAGATACCATGCAGAACCTGAGAGCCATCGACACCCTCACAGAGAGCACGCAGAACCGGTGAGCCATCGCCAGCCTCACAGAGAGCATGCAGAACCTGAGAGCCATCGCCACCCTCACAGAGAGCATGCAGAACCGGAGAGCCATCGCCAGCCTCACAGAGAGCAGCTCAGAGCATGCAGAACCGGAGAGCCATCGCCAGCCTCACAGATACCATGCAGAACCGGAGAGCCATCGCCAGCCTCACAGAGAGCATGCAGAACCTGAGAGCCATCGCCACCCTCACAGAGAGCACGCAGAACCGGTGAGCCATCGCCAGCCTCACAGAGAGCAGCTCAGACAGCAGCAGAACCGGTGAGCCATCGCCAGCCTCACAGAGAGCATGCAGAACCTGAGAGCCATCGCCACCCTCACAGAGAGCACGCAGAACCGGTGAGCCATCGCCAGCCTCACAGAGAGCAGCTCAGACAGCATGCAGAACCTGAGAGCCATCGACACCCTCACAGAGAGCACGCAGAACCGGTGAGCCATCGCCAGATTCGCAGAGAGCAGCTCAGAGAGCACGCAGAACCGGTGAGCCATCGCCAGCCTCACAGATACCATGCAGAACCTGAGAGCCATCGCCACCCTCACAGATACCATGCAGAACCTGAGAGCCATCACCAGCCTCACAGAGAGCATGCAGAACCAGAGAGCCATCACCAGCCTCACAGATACCATGCAGAACCTGAGAGCCATCGCCACCCTCACAGAGAGCACGCAGAACCGGTGAGCCATCGCCAGCCTCACAGAGAGCAGCTCAGAGAGCACGCAGAACCGGTGAGCCATCGCCAGCCTCACAGAGACCATGCAGAACCTGAGAGCCATCGCCACCCTCACAGATACCATGCAGAACCTGAGAGCCATCACCAGCCTCACAGAGAGCATGCAGAACCAGAGAGCCATCACCAGCCTCACAGATACCATGCAGAACCTGAGAGCCATCGCCACCCTCACAGAGAGCACGCAGAACCGGTGAGCCATCGCCAGCCTCACAGAGAGCAGCTCAAACAGCATGCAGAACCGGAGAGCCATCGCCAGCCTCACAGAGACCATGCAGAACCTGAGAGCCATCGCCACCCTCACAGAGAGCACGCAGAACCGGTGAGCCATTGCCAGCCTTACAGAGAGCAGCTCAGAGAGCACGCAGAACCGGACAGCCATCGCCAGCCTCACAGAGAGCAGCTCAGAGAGCAGGCAGAACCGGTGAGCCATCGCCAGCCTTACAGAGAGCAGCTCAGAGAGCACGCAGAACCGGACAGCCATCGCCAACCTCACAGAGAGCAGCTCAGAGACCACGCAGAACCGGAGAGCCATCGCCAGCCTCACAGAGACCATGCAGAACCTGAGAGCCATCGCCAGCCTCACAGAGAGCAGCTCAGACAGCACGCAGAACCGGAGAGCCATCGCCAGCCTCACAGAGAGCAGCTCAGACAGCACGCAGAACCGGAGAGCCATCGCCAGCCTCACAGAGAGCAGCTCAGAGAGCATGCAGGCAGGAAGAGCAACAAGGCGTCAAGAATCCAAGTCAAGCACCTTCCGAGCGGAACCCCAATCCCGCTGGTATCAGCTTCAAGCCCTGCTGACTCAGTCCTGGAGATCTGAGTTAAAAAAAAGGATGGACTCAAAAAAGAGCAGCAGCACACAATCACACCCTAAACAAACTCCTAAAAAAAATGGTTTACAAAAAGAAAAGCGCATCAGGAAGACAAACGGATGAATTCACGCAGCCCACAATTAGCAGTATTCTTGGACTTTGCCTAACGTTATTTTATGAAAGTTAAGCCAAGATTAGTGCTAAAATCAGGGTCATATAAGACACACACTACAATAACAGCTAGCACTGGGACCTTGGTATGGTAGGAGGAATGGATCACTCTGCTATGGAATAGGAGTGATTCCTTTGCTGATTCACCTGTACACCTCTGGTTACCTGTCCTATCTTGTCTGATGATGAGGATTCAAGTCTCAAGTCCTGGTGGCTCAATTTAAGCCCCCTCTCCTCCATTTCTGATTTATTTTTTAATTTCTTGTTAACTGGCGTTGACCAGCCTCGATTTGAAATACTGGGTCTTTAGAGATGGAAAATGCTTGGCTGTAGTGATTCAGGGCCCCCTCCCCCAGCTCACAAGAGAAGGATCTCAGCATTTTGGTCTTAGGTCTCAGAGATTTCTGCTCCGAGTGCTCTGTATTGAGTTGCTTAGCATTTAACTTTAAGAAATTGTCGTCTTCTTATAGACACAGTAGTGTTCAAAAGTTTGGAAACAACAAATAATTTACAGCAAGAATAAGCAATACAACCCCTAGCTGTAAATCATTATATATTTAAAAAACAAAAAAAAACAAAAAAAACATTTACATTATTAAAAATAAGTAAATTGCGGTTTGGTTGTGTTGGCAGATGAACGGAAACCATTTCTCCAGGTAGAAAGCCTGTAGACAGCCAGGACCTGCTCTGTGGATCCCTGATGTTTTGTCAGTCAGTGCCGCTGCTGGGCTCTGTGGTCTGGCTAGACAGACGAACAGCAGGAGGGCAGTGTCAGGACACGATGCTGCTGCTGCTCTCCGGCTCTGCACTCTCCTGCCTCCTGCTGGCCGGGGAGATGTATAGGAAGTTGCAGCAGATGTAGAGTGGGAATGCAAGAAGCCGACTGTCCAGATTCATCACAACGTACTCCTGCAAAACAGAGAGGGAGCAACATCAAACAGGATCCAGCCACACTGCTTTTCTCCCAGTCTCTCCAACTCTAACCACACCTTCCCTCCCTCCCAATCCTTCCTCAGCTCTAACCACTACAGCCACACTGCTTCCATCTCCCAACCCCTCCTTAGCTCCCAGTCTCTCAACTCTAACCACTAGAGCCACATTGCTTCCCTCCCTCCCAGCCCCTCCTCAGTGTTCCCAGATGGGCGTGTATACTGGGAACGCTATTACCTGGTCTTTCTCCAGGGCCAGCACCTGATAGCCAGTGGAGCGGCTGCAGATAACCTTCCCGCTGCCATCGAAGGAGGCGAGACGCAGCCTGGAGGAGGAGGAGACATGGGTGAGACACACTCCCACAGATACTGCACTCAGATTAAACACTTCATGCAACTTGCTTCTGAATGTGTAGCAGCCTCTCACAGCCTGAGGGGCACGGTTTAGAAACACTTTGTGTCCGTACTTCATTTGGGAGTATTATACATAATATACATAAGTATTATTATTATTTTTAAACATGCAGTTTGTTTATTTCTTGTTAACTTGTGTTAAGTACAATTGCTGTAGTTCCACCTGTATGCAAGGTGTACCTCTCCTGTCTCGCCTGTATGAAAGGTGTACCTCTCCTGTCTCACCTGTATGAAAGGTGTACCTCTCCTGTACGCAAGGTGTACCTCTCCTGTCTCTCCTGTACGCAAGGTGTACCTCTCCTGTCTCTCCTGTGAGTGTGCCTTTATTTTATAACAAGCCCTTACAATATGCAACACGTTAAAAGTAAAAAGAAATATCCCAGGAGTAAAGAATAAGTTGTGTGGGCCTTACTTTACCCCAGTGAACAAACTACAAAACAAAGGATGCCAAACAGCATTTCAAGTTAAACGTTGTTTTGTTTATTCCTGAAATAAATACTACATAAAGTTGACAACCTGTTTTATTTATTTATTTTTCATTCCTTGCCATTGCCGTTTCTTCACAGTAAACGGCAGCCATCGACACGTTTTCATAAAGTAATAACATGAGGTTTACTTGTGCCTTTTTGTAGCTGAACAAGCAACTGAAAACTGAAATTGAACTTTAAACACTTTAAATAAAACAAACGTAAAATGAAGGGGAAAAAACCGAGAACCAAAACGGTGAGTTTATAACATTCCACATACAGAAAGTCGCAAAGAAAAAGACAATACTCTACATAAAAATCACTACACAACATTTTTCAGGAAGTTGGGGTACTGTTTAAGCGAGGCTTTTCAGAATGAGGTGCTTGCCTTTTCTCTGTCCCATGAGATTCTGACGCACTCTAAAGCAGCACGTTTTTTTAATCTAGATGGCTTCTTATAGAGATAATCTGGTTTGTTTACTTGTTGCTGTCTAAAACTTTGAAACAGGCATGAGCGGCCGTGTTGGTGCTGTGTGTGTGTGTGTGTGTGTTTTTATCATATTAATCTCATATCACATGGAGCTCTTTTTCATTTGCCATTTTTTAAAACTATCGCGCACATTCTGGGGAGGTGGTAAATAAGTGCAGGGTATTGTTGTCATTTCTAGCGAATACGAACATCTGATTTTTCGCGTGTCAAAAAATATTTGTTCCAATATTCCAGAGGTGGCCAAACCGCAGCTTGTGAGGGCACTTCAAGTGTGGCCCCCGGTACAATGCTGGCTGACGCACACTTAGAGGCTCCAACGAACTGAAGAAAGTTCTGCATGTTCACAATGCAAGGATATTTCGTCACTTCTTCACTTTCGACACCGCTCACTGGCGCCTGTGTATTTCGATCACAGTGGAAGTCAGACGTGCAGTTGAAAGTAGATTTCATAATTTTGAATGAAGTGCTTGTTCGTTTCGTGGAGACAATGGCATTGAGCAAACCGTCCATAAGTAATAAATCAAAGTATGAGGCTTTAAACCAGACAGAGAACGAGTTTGCTTTCACTGGAAACCGTGGTAACCGAGTCTCATCTGCAACAAACCACACTGTAGCCTGTGCAAGGCAAGCAACCTCAAAGGTCATGAAACAAATCACAACACACTTCAATCTGAATGTCCTGGATCAGGCTAAAAGGCAGGTGCTGCTTTGGGTGTTCAGTGAAGAAGCTGAGTTACTGACTCGTGTAGGTTTGCTATGGTGGGTTTTGCATGGCAAGCATGGAGTATCGCTCGTGGCAAACGTCTTTATCCAGGTGATTTTATCTTTTTAGAAAATTGTGTTTGTTGGTGTGTTTATAAACATGTTATATTGCAGGTCTAAAATGATTATATTTACAGATCTTGCGTCTTGTCATGAGCAGGTACTGTAATCTCTGTAAGCACAATGCATTTGTCATGCACAAAGCTCTCAGCAGTATGCAATACATGCAGCAGTCATACACTATATTTATTTATTTTTAAACCCAGCATTCAGATCTTCAAGGGAAGAGTGTGTCAAAAACAATCCTTACAAACATGTGTGTTTATATGTGGTGTTTTTGGTGAAATCAGGTCAGTTATTGTATTTTGCTTCATAATAACTGAATAAATTCTTTAAAGTATGTAATTCATAAATCAGATATAGTGGAAAAGCGCCAGTGTTACATTTAACACGTGTACTACACTGTAGAGCTGCAGTACAATACAAATTACACAGACTGTGAGGCTCTGCAATGTTCTATTCCTTGTTCTTGTGCATTTTGCTGCAAAACAGAGTACAGCACTGCACAACACTGCTCGCATTTAAAGTCTTGCTCACAAACATGTCATGTTTTACAGCAACATGGAAATTTTGGAATGTGGCTTGTAGCGTCAGGAACTTTGGCTACCAGTGAAATATTTATATATATATATATACAGAAATATTTAAACATATACACAAATCAATCAAAAAACATAAAAAAAATAAATAAATAAAATCGTTTACCTGTCCCGTCTCACCTGTACACTAGTTTACCTGCTATTCCCCGTCCTGTCTCACCTGTAGGCGATGTTCCTGCGAGGCTGCAGGCTCACAGACCCCCCGCACGGCTGGCTCAGAGTGTTCCTCTTGAAGACGATGAAGCGGTTGCTGTAGGTGACCAGCAGATCGAACCCGAAGTTAAACCCTGTCCATCTCCAGCAGTACTGCAGCACAGAGAGAGAGAGAGAGAGAGAGAGAGAGAGAGAGAGAGAGAGAGAAAACGAATGATTCTCCACAGTGCAAATACAGAGAAATCAGACAAAAAGAACACTTTCTTTATGAAAGGTAAGGAGGAAAAAAACTAGAAATCTTTTTTGGGGGAAAAAGAAAGAGGAAGCAGAAATCTGCACAGGGATTGAGAAACTAAAGACACACTGGGCAAGACTCTTATCATTTTTTGTAACCAAGTCTTATTCTGAAAGGAAAGTAAAAAAGTTAAATGAATAATTAAGGACTGAAAGCTCCTTACTCCAAGTCCTTAAATTACATGTCTTGAGGTTTGGTCACTTCCTGGGGGGATTTTCAGTGCACTTGCGTTTCAATGCGGTCTCCTTGGCAAAACAAACAAACATACAAAGCCGCGTACTCACATCTCCATCCTTGGCCAGCTTCCTGCCGCAGCGCATACTGCTCACCTCAAACTCCTCCTTGTTGGCATCCTGAGGGCTGCAGGAGAGCAAACAAACAAACAAACATCAGCCACGGTTCCAAACACACAAAATAAAAGCAGATCTACCAATAATGAAAAACAAAACAGATCACTATAATAATATAATAATAATATATAAAATATTTATTTATTTTTTAATAATTAGCTAGAACATTTCGGACAAAGGATAGCGTGTCTTGGTATGCTAACAAATCTGTATCTGTGATTTCTCTGATGCGTTTTTTTTAACACATACACATGGGCAGACAGGCGCCTCAACTGTGCCCGGATGGGGTTCAAGGCAGGACCCACTCAGCCTCAGTAACTCACCCAAAGTCATTGTCATGCTCTGTCCTCAGCATGGCAAACCACTGCTGCTTGTAGACCGCTGACAACCAGTCTGAGAAAATAAACCAGACAACAAACAAACAGTAACGCGCAGTCACAAACAGTAACGCGCAGTCACAAACAGTAACGCGCAGTCACAAACAGTAACGCGCAGTAGTCTAAAAAGAAAGCCTTCATGCAAAGAAATTATATTCTGTGAAATAATACTGATTAAACCCATACCACAAAAGGACTGAAGAACTTCACATAATAAATACACAGATTTATAAGAAGCGAGTGGGTGTCCCACAGCAGACTTATTTCTCTTATTTCAATGGCCAGCTTCCAGGAGTGTGACATCACAGTACCAGCTTCACCAAGCTCTGAACTCAAACCTCCGCTCAGCAACGGCAGAGTGTACAGCAAACAGAAGTACATGCTTTGCTACACAGTGCACGGATGGAAACATGCATCACACTGTATAGCAGTTTGATCCATTCCTGGTTTTACTAGGAGTTTAGTAAGAATCACCTGAGCTTGTTACCTGTACATTGGGCTAATCAAGCTTGTAGTAAAACCTGGAATGGGTGACACTGCTGTGAAATAGGAGTCTTATTTCCACCCCTGACACACAATGGTACTTGGCAGGTAACTACAAAAATAATCAATTTGTGAGTAAAGGCCGAAGCAACTCCGGGCTTACCCACCGAGAACCACTGTGTACTTTCTCTGTGTTAAAGAGTAAAACAGGCTGTGAGCTGACCGGTGTGAAGGATGGCGTCTCGCTCCACTATCTTGGCGGAGGCCAGGTCGTTGATGACGTACTGCAGCCGGATGTGTCTGAACACGGGGGCGTAGACAGCCCCCTGCTCCGACTGCAGGAATGCATCGCCCAAGTGCAGCTCTGAAACAGCAGGGGGTTAACAACGAGCAAATTCACACCGACACACACACACACACACACACACACACGCTGAGAGAGTAAGACACACTTTTTGAGACCCGTTCTACAAGTTCGCAAGGTGAGTAATGAGTGTGTTAGTAACAAAAAAGAAAGCGCTTTTCCACCCATGCTGGAAATGCACCCGTTTTACTGTTGATGAGGGTCATGTATAACCAGTGAGAGAAGATGTAATCTATTAATGCACCTGCCGTTTACAACCTGGATTTATATATTAGAAAAAAAAAATACAAAACACCGAAAAGGTTTTGTAAATTCTACCACACACCCTGTAAAAGAAAAGTAAGGGTTAAACCCGAGAGAAGCCGACTCATGCACGCACACACACACCCACGCAGACACACGCACCCTTGCGTAGACACACGCACGCACACTCAGTTCACTGCAGACGGGCAGAGGGTGGCCTGGCTCACCTTTCACTTTCTTGGAAATCCAGCTATCTGCATCCGCCAGGAGCTGCTTCTGGGGGCCACTCCAGGAGGGCACGAGCTGCAGGAACATCCACTGAAACAAGAGAGAGCCACACTGACACGGGTGCCACACTGCGACCACACTGCCAACAAACTCCATGCCAAGGGTTTCTAAATTGCACAGGTATCGCCCAGGTGGAGAGAGATATTTTTGCTCAAAAGAGCTGCTGCTCCAGTGTTTTGGTACAGTTCATACCTTCTCAGGGGAGCATGTCCTCACAAACAAACACCACAGGCATTTATAGTATCTTGGCATATAAACTTTTTTTTTCCCATCCAAGACAGAAATTCTCTGGAATGCATAAAAACTGTTTGCGATATCCGAGGTACTGATGAAATGATATTCCATGACTCACCTTTCCTGAGTGACTACAAACATGTTTTGACATTTGATGCCAAAGATTCCTCCACTGTAATCTCACACAATATCTTTCAATACGTGGGGTCTAGAATTCTTAAAGTGCCGACTGGATTTTGAAATCCCATTTACCAAAATACGTGTAAAAATA
The DNA here is from genome assembly GCF_017654505.1 of Polyodon spathula. Lineage (NCBI taxonomy): Eukaryota > Metazoa > Chordata > Actinopteri > Acipenseriformes > Polyodontidae > Polyodon > Polyodon spathula. The sequence goes on along the minus strand of NC_054564.1, from coordinate 2,107,070 downwards.
TTTGTTTGTCCTGTTCTCATGTACACTCAATAAAGGAGTTCCTTTTTTAATTCTAGAACTTAATTTCACACTCTTCAGCTCCAGGAAGGTAATTGAGGACCCAGTGTGTTAAAGCTTTGGTCGGCACACCTTTAAACAGATGTGTAGAGTGAGCCGCTTACCTTTTTGAGCGCAGTGTAGACGTCCATCTCAACCTGCATGACAAACAGGTCTGGAGAGCCGATCAGCTGCTCCATCAGCCCTGCACTGGGGCCACAAGAGACAGCATGAGTCAAACAGTGGCTGGACAGCAGGGGAGTTCAGGACACCAGCGTGTTCAATACCATTACAACAACTCATATCTACAGGCATTTGTAATCTAGCTGCTGGCTTTCCACCACGGGGAAGGTAAGGTCTGTTATCATTATTGTAAACTATTGTTTTTATTTGATTACTACTAAAAGACAAACAACTTTCAGATCAACAATATCTAGTCACACAGGTAAAAACCCAGCTAGCATTGTCGTTTTATTCAAATAAATACAAATTCTTCTCAAACAAAAAAGTTTCACACAGTGGGGTTAAAACAGAGAGTGAAGCACAGACACTGATTCTGGGGGGTACTGGGTCAAGCAGCAGCGAAATTAATCATTCTAATAAAAGCTGCAGCAGGTACATGGAGTGTGTTCGTTCTCATTGGTTGTGTTATAGGGAGGTGCGGTCCCGGAATGTGTTCGTTCTCATTGGTTGTGTTATAGGGGGGCGTGGTCCTGGGGCTGTGCACAGAGTGTGTTTGTTCTCATTGGTTGTGTTATAGGGAGCGTGGTCCCGGAGTGTGTTTGTTCTCATTGGTTGTGTTATAGGGGGGGCGTGGTCCCGGGGCTGTGCACGGAGTGTGTTTGTTCTCATTGGTTGTGTTATAGGGGGGCGTGGTCCCGGGGCTGTGCAAGGAGTGTGTTCGTTTTCATTGGTTGTGTTTAGGGGGACGTGGTCCCGGAGTGTGTTCGTTCTCATTGGTTGTGCTATAGGGGGGTGTGGTCCCGGGGCTGCGCACAGAGTGTGTTTGTTCTCATTGGTTATGATATAGGGGGGGGCATGGATCTGGGGTTGTGCACGGAGTGTGTTCGTTCTCACTGGTTGTGTTATAGGGGGGGCGTGGTTCCGGAGTGTGTTCGTTCTGATTGGTTGTGTTATCAGAGGTATGAGTGGCTGGTGTTTTAATTACCTCAGCTCTTTCATCAGATCCACGCTCTGGTGAGTCATCAGGTTATTGAGAAGCCACTCGAGGCACCTGCAACATACAAGCAAATAAATATTTTATTTACTCCAAGTTATTTTTTTTTATGTATTCAGCTATCTATCTCAATATTACAGGATGGATTCTATCAAACAAAAAACTAATTTAATTGATAAAAGCAGCTTTGCCTCCACACTGCAGGGCTGTATTGTTTCCATGTTTTTCGGTGCTGTTCAAACAGACAGGAGGACACAGCTGAACACACCACTGGATGTTCAGAAGCGTCAGAAAGTGTCTCATCAATCTGTGATTAAGTTTCCTCCAATCTTTAATTGTGATTTATTTAATCTCAATTTATTTTAAGGAGGAGAACATCTGTTCATTTCACAAAACAATCAATGAAGCAAGAAAGTAATTGAAGGCTCTTAAGCGATCTCAGCTGTGTTTTGATTATTAACTTGAAGTTTTCCACTTTTACAAAAAAATGTAAAAAGGCTTTGATAATACGGCTCTTTTAAACGCACACAAATACACTCACGCCTCTGAAAAGCAAACTGATGCCTCACTGAAGGAATTTAGTAGTATCAAGATTTTCACTGACTTTTTAAAAAAAATTGTTAATGACTACAGAGATGTTAATAAGACTCCTATTGCATGGCATTTTCACCCATTCCAGTTTGTAGGTAATAATCTCAGGTGTGTCGTCTTAAACTCCAAAACCAGGAATGGATCAAACTGCTATGCAATAGGAATCTTACTTCCATCCCTGGACTGAATGTTTCATAGCAATAGAAAACTAGACTGACTTTTTCTTCACAGAGTCCAGTCCGTAGGTCCCTGCGGCGCTATAATAGCCACACACCGTCTTCACATTGATGGTCTCCTTCATGGTCTCTCCACACTGCTGGATCAAACCGTCCTGCAGACAGACAGACACACAGGGCTTCATCATTACTGAAGTCACGGAAATGTACATACAAGGATGGAAATAAGACTTGCACTGCACGTGATCCATTCCTGGTTTTACTAGGAGCTTAATAACAGACGCACACACACACACACCCCTGAGCTTGTTGCCTATACACTGTGGCTAATCAAGCTGGCAATAAAACCTGGCATGGGTGAAACTGCAATACAATAGAAGTCTTATTTCCATCTCTAATATACTGTCGAAACATGTGCCTGCTGTGTTTTGATCTACTCGGATTGTACGATTATCTTATAGAAACGCTGATAGAGGCATATGGGCATTTGCTGCTTTCTGAGAAGCCATGATTCCTTGTAACACAAAGCAGTGGATCTGGTAACACTGATCTAAACAAACACAATTATATACATATAGTCTCACCGAATTGACGGTGCGCATCCTTTGTTATGCTAGTCAGGAGCTAGGGTTACAAGACTGTGCTATTACTGTTTCTACTTATGGGATGAATGGATCCCATGATCATACTGCGTTATAGCTTTCTCAAGGGCGAACAATGCATTCATCAAGGGGGGCGAACCCCAGTCCTGGAGGGCCATTCCACTCCAGGTTTTACAGGTAGAATTGGACAAGGAACTACTTCAGAGTCTGGATGCAGGTTTAATCAAACCATTCAGAACAGGGCTGGAACAAAGACAAGGAGTGGAAGAGCCACCTTTGGAGACTCCTGGCTTAAATTAAATTGATATTTTTATATATCCCCAAATCTCACAAGCCTAAACGCTTTTAAGCCGAGCAATCCAGAGCAGAGGTGGGCGGGCTACCGATCCTGGAGAACAGAGACCAGCCCTGTCTCTTATCCACTCTGAATGTGCTCAGTGTCTGGCCAGTAGGGTTCGCTGTTGCACGGTGAGAAGAAGCAATCCCCAACAGTTTCCCATCCCCCCACCCCGTGAGAGTCAGAGCCAATGAGATGGGTCCCCAAAGTTGAGCCTCTTTGCACAGCCTGGACGCGAACTGGCACCATGCAAGCTGTGTGACTCTGTGGCAGTGCTTTAACTGGATGAGCCACTTGGGGACCCTAGTATTTGTAAATTTAGCAGTATTGACTCGACACTATTTGAATAGGTACAAACAAAAAATAGAATTGATAAAAAAGAGTTGCCCAACACTGACCAGCTGAAGCATGCAGGCGGCGGCCAGGATCATGACCACTCGACTGGGCTTGATCAGAACATCGTCCCGGTACAGAGACCCAAACACCACCTGCAGAGCTGGCACAGGTATAAACAGCAGAATTAGGAAACAAAATAGAACGATGCAGCGATGAAAATAAGACTCCCACTGCAAAGAAAAAGCCAGTCTGCTTCCCAACACGTACATGTTCTTGTTTTCTATTGCTGTTAAACGGTCAGTCCAGGGATGGAAATAAGATTCCCATTGCACAGCAGTTTAATCTACCCCTGGTTTTACTGCGAGTATATTCATACACACCTGAGCTTGTTAACAATACACTGTGGCTAATCAAGCTTAAAACTAGGCCTGCTCCGATTAACAGATAATCGGACCGATTGATCAACTAAAGTGTTGATAAGATTTTTTTTTTTTTTTTTTTTTTTTACAATTTAAAATCATGCAGAATATTATTTTTGTAAAATAAAATCATCCAAAAGAAGAGCTGCATTTTCTCTGTGGCAGTCCAATCATAAGTGAGAGGAGGTGGGACATAAACAGTTGAAGGTATTCTCTGCCTCAGCAGGCAGGCTTGAGTAAGTTTAACCAATGGGAGAGTCAAAGATCCACCCTGGTTTTGCAGTTGTCCAATCTTGAGTGAGCAGAGGCGGGAGATAAATATGCTAGTCCCTAAGCAGGGCAACAATAGCTGCATTTTGCACGATATTGCTGATTGTAGAGTATTATTGAGAATGCTGAAGTAATATTTCAAATTACTAATTAAAAAATGTCATCAGACAACGTAGACGATTTGGTTACAAATCAATGAGAAAATTGGATATCGTTACGGAGGTGGATCCACTCGCCGACCCGGGAAGGGAAGGATCCACTCGCCGACCCGGGAAGGGAAGGATCCACTCGCCGGCCCGGGAAGGGAAGGATCCACTCGCCGACCCGGGAAGGGAAGGATCCACTCGCCGGCCCGGGAAGGGAAGGATCCACTCGCCGGCCCGGGAAGGGAAGGATCCACTCGCCGGCCCGGGAAGGGAAGGATCCACTCGCCGGCCCGGGAAGGGAAGGATCCACTCGCCGGCCCGGGAAGGGAAGGATCCACTCGCCGGCCCGGGAAGGGAAGGATCTACTCACCACTTCCAAAAGGTAAATTATTAAAAGGTATCTGTGGCTTACCGGTAGCTGTCAATTAAAAAAATAATACTGCTGGAGCCGTCTTCTGTTCAGTACAGAAAAGGTGATCTGGAACAAACAGCACAGGCTACAGCAATCTAGGATATCTAACGAAGTCAGCACAAAAACACGAGCGCTCCCAAAGTCACTTGCGAGCCTCTGTTACACTCGGAACAAACAAACTCAGATTGATGTTCAAACGATAAGCAGAAGCATAGGGTTACAATATATCACAATGAGGAAGAACTGGCTTTCAGAGGCACAGTATCATCGGATACCCCTGACACGATTCTGAACGACTGCATCTCTTCGGTGACTCTGGTTTACAAGATGCAATAAAAGGGAGAAGTATAGGAATCCAGGTCCATAACTGTACTGGGAGACGCGACTCTGCTGCCTTATGTTTTCAGGTACGTGACTGACAGTGGCCTGAATGAACGGTTGTTCTGTGAAAGTGTGTTGCATTTGCTAATAAATAATAATAAATGATGTTAAACAGACTAAACTGTCATTGGGCTTTATTGCTTTGTTTTTTTTAGATTCTACTGATTTCGAAGTATTACTGTGCAGGACAGCCGCTACAAGATCACATTAGCTTTATTAAATGTGGATGAATTAATCAACTAATGCCAACAGACTAAACGATCAAAAAGACCGAATCGAGCGACAGCCCTAATTAACACCTGGAATGGGTAAAACTGCTAAGCGACAGTAATCTTATTCACATCCCTGAGATGGGTCAGATTCACCAAGCAAGCTCCGGCTGTGAGTGAGTGAGAGTGAGAGAGAGAGAGAGACAGAGTGTGAGAGAGAGAGAGAGACAGAGTGTGAGAGAGTGAGAGAGACAGAGTGTGAGAGAGTGAGAGAGAGTGTGAGAGTGTGAGAGAGTGAGAGAGAGTGTGAGAGTGTGAGAGAGAGAGAGACAGAGTGTGAGAGTGTGAGAGAGAGACAGAGTGTGAGAGTGTGAGAGAGAGACAGAGTGTGAGAGTGTGAGAGAGAGACAGAGTGTGAGAGTGTGAGAGTGAGTGAGAGTGAGACAGTGAGAGAGAGAGTGAGTGAGAGAGTGAGAGTGAGAGTGAGAGAGTGAGAGAGTGTGAGAGAGAGAGTGAGAGAGTGTGAGAGAGAGACAGTGAGAGAGACAGAGTGAGAGTGAGAGAGCGAGACAGAGTGTGAGAGTGAGAGAGAAAGAGTGTGAGTGAGTGAGAGACAGAGTGTGAGAGAGTGTGAGTGAGTCTGAGAGAGTGAGAGAGAGAGAGAGACAGAGTGTGAGAGAGTGACAGTGACTCACCCTCTGTGTCGATGTTCTGGTCCGGTATCTCCAGTTCAATAACGTTCATACTGGACTCCTTCCAGGACCCACTGAACATGCTGGAGAAATACCCTGACTGAGGGGAGAGAGGGGGAAATAAACCACACTTGCACCTTTGCTACTTGTTCAGTTAAACGTTTAGTAAAACACTTTTTATTTTCAGTCTAAACCTGTCCAGAAATCCGATAACCCTCAATTCTCTGTCTTTGCATAAGCTTTCCTTGCTTTTTTTTTTTTTTTTTTTTTCTTCCACATTTTTTTGTTCTTGATAATAGTTTGATTTAATATTTACATTTTTTGAAATGTTAAAACAGTTTGTGTGAACTCTGTGGAGTTCGAGAAGCTGCCCTGGCAAAACTTAAAACATACAAGCATTATACAATAGACACACAGAGAGGCAACTTAACATGGTGCAATCATATTGAAGGGGATTTTAAGCAAAATTAGACAAATCTCAAATTGTGGGTTATTGTTTTCCAGGACTCCCCTCATCACTTGTCAGTGAAAACTTGCTTCTAGAGGTTAGTCTCTGAAAACAGTACCACCTACAGGACACTTTCCATCACTACTGCTAAAAAAAAACTTCCGATTTCAATTGTATTTATTTAGCCAGGATAGAACCCTTGAGATAAACATCTCATTACAAGGAGGTCCTGGCAAGAAATAACAACCGCAAAAAAGAGACAGATCGTTCAAACAGGACAGTTTAAACAATCATAAAAAACACAAATACTACCAAAAAAAAAAAAAAAAAAACATTAAAAGTAAAACAATTCCAAAAACGCAATCCTGGTCACACTCAGTATTCACAGGATTTGCAACCCGGCTGGGATTTGAACAAGCTTCACAACGAAAAAAAATTTAACAGGAAACAGGCTGCAGGGGTGAAAGCTGGCTGTAGTGACTGCCCTGGTCTCGGGATGATCAGGCTGGAGCGGTGAAAGCTGGCTACAGTGCCTGCCCTGGTCTCGGGATGATCAGGTTGGAGAGGTGAAAGCTGGCTGTAGTGACTGCCCTGGTCTCGGGATGATCAGGTTGGAGAGGTGAAAGCTGGCTGCAGTGCCTGCCCTGGTCTCAGGAGGATCAGGTTGGAGAGGTGAAAGCTGGCTGAAGTGACCGCCCTGGTCTCGGGACGATCAGCTTGGAGAGGTGAAAGCTGGCTGCAGTGCCTGCCCTGGTCTCAGGAGGATCAGGTTGGAGAGGTGAAAGCTGGCTGCAGTGACCGCCCTGGTCTCGGGATGATCAGGTTGGAGAGGTGAAAGCTGGCTGCAGTGCCTGCCCTGGTCTCAGGAGGATCAGGTTGGAGAGGTGAAAGCTGGCTGCAGTGACCGCCCTGGTCTCGGGATGATCAGGTTGGAGAGGTGAAAGCTGGCTGCAGTGCCTGCCCTGGTCTCAGGAGGATCAGGTTTGAGAGGTGAAAGCTGGCTGCAGTGCCTGCCCTGGTCTCAGGAGGATCAGGTTTGAGAGGTGAAAGCTGGCTGCAGTGCCTGCCCTGGTCTCAGGAGGATCAGGTTTGAGAGGTGAAAGCTGGCTGCAGTGCCTGCCCTGGTCTCAGGAGGATCAGGTTGGAGAGGTGAAAGCTGGCTGCAGTGACTGCCCTGGTCTCGGGATGATCAGGTTGGAGAGGTGAAAGCTGGCTGCAGTGACTGCCCTAGTCTCAGGAGGATCAGGTTGGAGAGGTGAAAGCTGGCTGCAGTGACTGCCCTGGTCTCGGGATGATCAGGTTGGAGAGGTGAAAGCTGGCTGCAGTGACTGCCCTAGTCTCAGGAGGATCAGGTTGGAGAGGTGAAAGCTGGCTGCAGTGCCTGCCCTGGTCTCAGGAGGATCAGGTTGGAGAGGTGAAAGCTGGCTGCAGTGCCTGCCTGCACTCACCTGGCTCACATGGATACAGGCAGTACTCACCTGGCACAGGTAGACTTTGTGCAGGTTCCACTCTTGCCCCAGCGCACAGATCTGGATATCGCTGTTCTCTCCATTCAGAAACAGCGTCTGGTAAATGTACCTGGAAGTGCTTTTCAGCTTCTTCCTGCAGTTTCAATACAGAGAAGGGTACAGTACAATAAGTACGTCTGCTTTGAAAAGCTGCTGTGGTTGAAACACTCAACATAGGCCTTACATTCCTTTTGGTGTGTCTACATCTGTCTGTGCATGTTTTGTGCTGTACAATAATCCATTCATCCATCCATCCATTATCAATAACCAGTTAATCCTTTACAGGGTCGCAGTGAGCCGGAGCCTAACCCAGCAGACACAGGGCACAAGGCAGGACTACACCCTGGACGGGGCGCCAGTCCATCGCAGGGCACCACACACACTGAGAGCAATTGGGAAGAAACCGGAGTACCCAGAGAAAACCCACGCAGACACGGGGAGAACATGCAAACTCCACACAGGCAAACCCCCAGGCCAGAATCGAACCCAGGGCTATTTGTCTGAAACATCCTGCAATAAATTAATCATTTAAACCTTTTGTGTACATTGAAAAAAAAAAAAAAAAAAAAAAACAACAACACACACACACACTCCTCATATATATATATATATATATATATATATATATATATATATATATATATCATATGAAAGGAGGTAATACAAAAATGAAAGATATATATGAATGTTTTAACTAGGTGTATGTATGTATTACAAATATAATTTTACTATTGCAATTACTGTATTACTGTGTGTGTGTAATATATATAATATGCGCACACACACAGTAAAACATTTAAATTATATTTGTATTTCCCCCATTCAAACACATGCACTTGTATATCAATTTTTGTTATACTATGTCAATAATCCTCCCAGCACTAGCGGGTGTGTGTGTGTGTGTGTCAGTGGGGTGCGGTGCAGACCTGCGTGGGGTGTTGAGAAGTCTGTCCCCGTCCTCCTCGCTCTCGCTGTCACACTGACACCCCGAGCTGCGCTTCCTCTTCCTGCACTCGCACCCGTGCCTCGACTGCTGGGAGCTGCCTGGCCCCCCCACACCAGCCAGCCTGCTGCCAAGGGACCCCATCCCCCTTCTACCTGCCAGGGAGGGAGACAGGAGAACAGGTAGGAAGGGAGGGAGACAGGAGAACAGGGAGGGAGGGAGGGAGGGAGGGAAGGGAGGGGATGGGGGCTTGCTTCAGCACTGTTCAGACTGGAACGTCAAGCAAGGACGAAGCCACTCCACCCACTTGAGAGAATTTCACACACTGCGACCAATGCAAACACACACCTTTCCTCTGATGTACTTGTTGTAAAACAACTAATATAATAAACCATGCTGTTTAGCTCATAGTCTCAACCCATAATGCAAGGAGAGTCCTTATTAGTGTTACACACATTGCAACCGATATTCGCGTTGTACACGAATAACACCGCACTTCCAGGTGTCGCAAACTGCTTACTGCGCCGCGCAACTTATAATTCAGAGACAACATGAGGGTTTGATTATATTGGAGGGTTTTGTACATTTCAAATATCTGTTGAATTTTTTTTTTAACCCCCAGATGTACCGAGATGTCCCTGAACAAAAGCACAGCATGTGAAGCACAACGCGTTAGGTAAGCAATGTTACATGCAAATAACTACATGTGGTCATTGTTTACAACAGTGTTGCGCTTATTATTATTATTATTATTATTATTATTATTTGACCGCTGTTTCACACGTATTCTCATGACACACAATATCATTAGTGTGTGCTCACGTACAGCACGAACTGCAGAGAGATATTAATAATAACTGCAACACAGCTTCTTCTGCAAGTTTGTTTTTCCCTTTACCTTTCGCGTTTTGTAGTTTATTGATTTTCCTAAAGTCACAATTGAACAGCCGTGTTCCCAAGTAAAAGGACCGCTTTCATCTATCTGAACACCTTCACCAGTCCTGCGTTTAAACTCCTGAGAAGAACACGGTCCCCTGAAGGTACCCGACTCTTCATATTTAATTTTTCACGTTTTATTTTACTTGTTAATGTTTCCACTTCGTCGGTTTGTTCGCTCGCCTCTTCCTCAATCTTTTTTTTTTCAACACAAGTTTTTGTTCTGCGTCGCAGCCAATCACACGGCTCGCAATCTTCAGCGGCTACAGGCCAACGAACTGCGCACCAATCAAAAGCGGGATTACCGGAGCCTGTAACCTATCAGATAAAAATGTTTTAAAATAATGCGCCACTCCCCCAATCATAAATTGACAGGGTTGTTACTGCTCCTTTGACCAATAGGAGGATGAATAAAATAATAGAATTTGCAGGTATTCACCCTGCCAATCAGTGGGACAGAATAATAACAGCAATCAAAACCGACCAATCGGACAACTAGAGAAACGTACCTTTTTTTTTTTTTTTTTTTTTTTACCTGTCACTCATTGTGCTGGGTCGTGATCGGTCGTGTTTTCAGTTCTCAATTCAGTTATATACTGTTTTATACACGAAATATATAATTTCTAGCTCATTCTAAAACGATTCCAACATAGTCTTTTAAGTCAGTACCGAGTTATATAACTGCACTGTATTGAATTAGCTGCTCTCAGATCCCCAGTACAGCACTGAGTTCTCTATACTAGACTGTATTGAATTAGCTGCTCTCAGATCCCCAGTACAGCACTGAGTTCTCTATACTAGACTGTATTGAATTAGCTGCTCTCAGATCCCCAGTACAGCGCTGAGTTCTCTACACTAGACTGTATTGAATTAGCTGCTCTCAGATCCCCAGTACAGCACTGAGTTCTCTATACTAGACTGTATTGAATTAGCTGCTCTCAGATCCCCAGTACAGCACTGAGTTCTCTACACTAGACTGTATTGAATTAGCTGCTCTCAGATCCCCAGTACAGCACTGAGTTCTCTACACTAGACTGTATTGAATTAGCTGCTCTCAGATCCCCAGTACAGCACTGAGTTCTCTATACTAGACTGTATTGAATTAGCTGGCTCTCAGATCCCCAGTACAGCACTGAGTTCTCTACACTAGACTGTATTGAATTAGCTGCTCTCAGATCCCCAGTACAGCACTGAGTTCTCTATACTAGACTGTATTGAATTAGCCTGGCTCTCAGATCCCCAGTACAGCACTGAGTTCTCTATACTAGACTGTATTGAATTAGCTGCTCTCAGATCCCCAGTACAGCACTGAGTTCTCTACACTAGACTGTATTGAATTAGCTGCTCTCAGATCCCCAGTACAGCACTGAGTTCTCTATACTAGACTGTATTGAATTAGCTGCTCTCAGATCCCCAGTACAGCACTGAGTTCTCTACACTAGACTGTATTGAATTAGCTGCTCTCAGATCCCCAGTACAGCACTGAGTTCTCTATACTAGACTGTATTGAATTAGCTGGCTCTCAGATCCCCAGTACAGCACTGAGTTCTCTATACTAGACTGTATTGAATTAGCTGGCTCTCAGATCCCCAGTACAGTACTGAGTTCTCTATACTAGACTGTATTGAATTAGCTGCTCTCAGATCCCCAGTACAGCACTGAGTTCTCTATACTAGACTGTATTGAATTAGCTGCTCTCAGATCCCCAGTACAGCACTGAGTTCTCTATACTAGACTGTATTGAATTAGCTGCTCTCAGATCCCCAGTACAGCACTGAGTTCTCTATACTAGACTGTATTGAATTAGCTGCTCTCAGATCCCCAGTACAGCACTGAGTTCTCTATACTAGACTGTATTGAATTAGCTGGCTCTCAGATCCCCAGTACAGCACTGAGTTCTCTATACTAGACTGTATTGAATTAGCTGGCTCTCAGATCCCCAGTACAGCACTGAGTTCTCTATACTAGACTGTATTGAATTAGCTGCTCTCAGATCCCCAGTACAGCACTGAGTTCTCTATACTAGACTGTATTGAATTAGCTGCTCTCAGATCCCCAGTACAGCACTGAGTTCTCTACACTAGACTGTATTGAATTAGCTGCTCTCAGATCCCCAGTACAGCACTGAGTTCTCTATACTAGACTGTATTGAATTAGCTGCTCTCAGATCCCCAGTACAGCACTGAGTTCTCTATACTAGACTGTATTGAATTAGCTGCTCTCAGATCCCCAGTACAGCACTGAGTTCTCTATACTAGACTGTATTGAATTAGCTGGCTCTCAGATCCCCAGTACAGCACTGAGTTCTCTATACTAGACTGTATTGAATTAGCTGCTCTCAGATCCCCAGTACAGCACTGAGTTCTCTATACTAGACTGTATTGAATTAGCTGCTCTCAGATCCCCAGTACAGCACTGAGTTCTCTATACTAGACTGTATTGAATTAGCTGCTCTCAGATCCCCAGTACAGCACTGAGTTCTCTATACTAGACTGTATTGAATTAGCTGGCTCTCAGATCCCCAGTACAGCACTGAGTTCTCTACACTAGACTGTATTGAATTAGCTGGCTCTCAGATCCCCAGTACAGCACTGAGTTCTCTACACTAGACTGTATTGAATTAGCTGCTCTCAGATCCCCAGTACAGCACTGAGTTCTCTATACTAGACTGTATTGAATTAGCTGCTCTCAGATCCCCAGTACAGCACTGAGTTCTCTATACTAGACTGTATTGAATTAGCTGCTCTCAGATCCCCAGTACAGCACTGAGTTCTCTACACTAGACTGTATTGAATTAGCTGGCTCTCAGATCCCCAGTACAGCACTGAGTTCTCTATACTAGACTGTATTGAATTAGCTGCTCTCAGATCCCCAGTACAGCACTGAGTTCTCTATACTAGACTGTATTGAATTAGCTGCTCTCAGATCCCCAGTACAGCACTGAGTTCTCTATACTAGACTGTATTGAATTAGCTGCTCTCAGATCCCCAGTACAGCACTGAGTTCTCTACACTAGACTGTATTGAATTAGCTGCTCTCAGATCCCCAGTACAGCACTGAGTTCTCTATACTAGACTGTATTGAATTAGCTGCTCTCAGATCCCCAGTACAGCACTGAGTTCTCTACACTAGACTGTATTGAATTAGCTGCTCTCAGATCCCCAGTACAGCACTGAGTTCTCTACACTAGACTGTATTGAATTAGCTGCTCTCAGATCCCCAGTACAGCACTGAGTTCTCTATACTAGACTGTATTGAATTAGCTGCTCTCAGATCCCCAGTACAGCACTGAGTTCTCTATACTAGACTGTATTGAATTAGCTGCTCTCAGATCTCCAGTACAGCACTGAGTTCTCTACACTAGACTGTATTGAATTAGCTGCTCTCAGATCCCCAGTACAGCACTGAGTTCTCTATACTAGACTGTATTGAATTAGCTGCTCTCAGATCCCCAGTACAGCACTGAGTTCTCTATACTAGACTGTATTGAATTAGCTGCTCTCAGATCCCCAGTACAGCACTGAGTTCTCTATACTAGACTGTATTGAATTAGCTGCTCTCAGATCCCCAGTACAGCACTGAGTTCTCTATACTAGACTGTATTGAATTAGCTGCTCTCAGATCCCCAGTACAGCACTGAGTTTTCTATACTAGACTGTATTGAATTAGCTGCTCTCAGATCCCCAGTACAGCACTGAGTTCTCTATACTAGACTGTATTGAATTAGTTGGCTCTCAGATCCCCAGTACAGCACTGAGTTCTCTATACTAGACTGTATTGAATTAGCTGCTCTCAGATCTCCAGTACAGCACTGAGTTCTCTACACTAGACTGTATTGAATTAGCTGGCTATCACATCCCCAGTACAGTATTGAGTTCTCTGCTTTACTGCATTCAATTTGTTAAGGTGACTGCAATAAACAATTCAGCCAGCAGGCGACTCACTTGGCCCATTAGTGTCAACCATTACAAAAATAGACTGCAGTTTAACCAAACTCATTTACTGGTGACTTCAGCAGCCACATGCAGACTGAAGCTCCTGAAATGCATGACAGGCTCCTGACCAAGCCCGCCCCCCGCGTCACTGAACACCTTCAATAAAGAGAGAAGAAGACCACTTTGTCGAATGAACCTTTATTTCATTGTCGTGGACACTGGGAAGAATCAGGTACAGAAAGTGAAGTCAATCCCAACAGATCATTATCCACCCCGAGCTGGCCTCACATCACAAAGACAAGCAGCACTGCGGGTTCAGCCTCTTATATTTCATCACAGTGTGGGTGACAGTATGACTCCAGATTCACTGGGACAGTTTGTGGCAGTTCAGGTATTCTAATGCATTCAGGTGCATTGTACCGGTCTCTCTTTCTTCTTCTTTAAGAGATGAACACCACAAGTACCAGATTGCATTATCTTAAAAAGGAGGTGTTATAAAGGATGTGTTTGTGTACAGTGTTCCTGTGTCCCTGTGTGTATGTCAGTGTGTCTGTTTGTATATGTTTGTCACATTGTGTGTGTGTGTCTGTGTTTGTGTCTGTTCGCATGGTATGGCTGTGTGCCTGTGTGTTTCTGTGTAGGTTGCTGTGTGTCTGTGTTTGTGTCTGTTTGTATGGTATGGCTGTGTGCAAAACATGTTTCTGTCTGTTTGCACGGACACACAAAGACTGTGTGCTGTGGTACCATCTGTGTTTGTGTCTGTTTGACATGGTATGGCACAGACAAAACGTGCCATACCGACACACGTGTTGTTTGTTTGTACTATTACCATGGCTGTATGGCTGTGTGCCTGTGTGTGTCTGTGTTTGTGTCTGTTTGCATGGTATGGCTGTGTGCCTGTGTGTGTCTGTGTTTGTGTCTGTTTGTATGGTATGGCTGTGTGCCTGTGTGTTTCTGTGTAGGTTGCTGTGTGTCTGTGTTTGTGTCTGTTTGCATGGTATGGCTGTGTGCCTGTGTGTTTCTGTGTAGGTTGCTGTGTGTTTCTGTGTTTGAGCCTCCATTCTACTTCTTGACCTTGCCCTGTGCTGCCACGGCCTCCATCGCCTTGCGCACTGTCTCCTCGTCTCCCAGGAACTGCATGGGTTTGATGGGCTTCAGATTGGCGTCCAGCTCGTACACGATGGGGATGCCAGTGGGCAGGTTGAGCTCCATGATTGCAGCGTCAGACATGCCTGTGAGAGAGGGGGAGACAGAGCCACAAACCGGGCAGAGCATTAGAACACCACCAGAGGGTCCACCCCAGCTCTCACCAGCAACAAGAACACTGGAGCACTGCACTGGAGCACTGGAGCCCTGCACTGGGTCTCACGGTTCATTGGGCAAGTGTTGCTGAAATACTAGCCACTTGATTTGTAAATCACAGCAAAGGTAAAAAAAACAAGCTTGATGAAAAGCAGAGGAAATGAATATGAGAAAAGGAAGGTCAGCTATGAGGCCAGCATTCAACACAACAGCATTTCAAGACAGAGCTAATCTGAACGATCAAACAGATACGGGGACAAAGGTTAAGTCGTTTCAAGATCACTGAAGAAAGCGTAACTGGAGAAGAGTGTTTACTTCACTTAGATTCACTATCTTTTAGGATTGTCCAGACGGGCAGAGTGGTCTCCTCTGCTATACCTCATAATTTTGCTTGCTTGTTTTGAAGTTGCTGATGATAAAAACAGATCAATCTTTTCTTCAATTTGGATTTGGAGTGTATTACTCAGACTGCTACTAGCAGTTCTTTGTAAATGTGGTCCCTTCCTCCCTGTGCCTGCACAGACTCTTCTGCTTTGCGCCCTCACTCTCAGAATGCACTGCCCTTTCAGCGAAGGTCACAGCCGCAACCCAATCTCCGGTGTGCTCTTTATTGAAGAGCGGGGTATTTATAGAGCCAGCCGTCAGCTGGGAATGTGAGGGGCTGTAAAGAACAAACCACTCTGTACTGTAACTAGCACTGCTGTACAGTATAATACACGACACGTACAGCTGACTCAAATGGTGCAGGAGTGTTTTATTGTGAGCGCTTTGGATGGGCAAGTGGTTAGAGAAACAGGCTTGTAACCCCAAATCTCGGCTCACTCACTGACTCTGAGCAAGTCACTGAAACTCCTTGCGCTGCGTCTTTGGGGTGAGACGCTGTTGTAAGTGACTCTGCAGCTGATGCATAGTTCACACACCCTAGCCTCTGTAAATTCATAATAATAAAAAAAGCACACCTATACCATACGAGAGGCGGCCTACTGTGCATACTGACTGGATATGGGGAAACTAAAAAAGAAAGATCTCGTTGACCCTTTATCCACGACCGTGCGCAACATAAAAAGATGCACAGGACTGTTCTGAAATGGTGCGGAGACTGGCTTCCTGATTTACAGTATGCGCTGCAGTACACTATTGGAAGCTATCAGGTTTCTGTACAGCATACGGTATTATAAGTGGGTTGTAGCTATGTGAATTAGGGCCCACTGTTTCAATCTATCTTTCCTGGTGATGTTGTTATGGTTGCATACCCTCCAGGTGCTTGACGATGCCTCGCAGGCTGTTGCCGTGGGCAGCGATGAGCACTCTCTTGCCCGCTTTGATCTGCGGGGCGATTTCCTCGTTCCAGAAGGGTAGCGCCCGGGCGATCGTGTCCTTCAGGCTTTCACAGGTGGGCAGCTCACCCGGCTTGAGCCCTGCATAGCGCCTCTCCTGGGGGGGGGGAGGACAAACGTTACATCCAAT
Organism: Polyodon spathula; assembly: GCF_017654505.1. Classification (NCBI taxonomy): domain Eukaryota; kingdom Metazoa; phylum Chordata; class Actinopteri; order Acipenseriformes; family Polyodontidae; genus Polyodon; species Polyodon spathula. Next base: position 2,090,747 of record NC_054564.1, on the reverse strand, counting down.
CACACACACACGCACACACACGTACCATGTTCATATGCAATCTACAGAGACTCAAGCTACCCGTTCAAGGATTCTCACATTTGGAGCACCTAATTATTATATCCCTGATTTTCTCCCCAATTTAGAATGTCCGCTCACAGAAGCAATTCCCCACATCACTCTTTACACCCAGGAACTTGAGAGCAGACGTCAGCAAGCTACCAGTCTCTGGAGGAGAAGGTCTAGCCCTACAGGTGTCTGCCCGGGATCACCAGGCTCCTTGCCAGCAGGGTGGGCTGTAGCATGATGAGAAGTCACAGTCCCTGCAGGGTGCATCACAGCCATAGCGACGCTCCCTCTGGAATTCTGATGCATCACCTCGGATGTTTCCGTCCGCAAAGAGAACCAGCAGCGTGCAACACACTCTGCAGAAATGGCTTGGAAATAAAACCCTCACAGACACACACCTTCGCACTGGCATTATACCAACATGGGAGACGTTTACTTCCAACTCAGCCTCAGCCTTAGCTCCGCCACCCACACACTCTCACCCCCCTCAATCCCTTACCAGAGCACCCTCGGCCTTAGCTCCCCCACCCACACACTCTCACCTCCCCCTCGCCCCTTCTCTCCTCTCTTCCTTCCTCATACCCTTCTGCTCACTCACCATGCTGATGCTCTGGTAATAGGCGTGCTCCTTGTCCATGGGGGGAGGCGGGATGTCGAAGGAGCGCCTCCAGATCTTGACCTGCTCCTCCCCATGCTTGGCCGCAGTCTCTGCCTTGTTGAGGCCGGTCAGACCCCCGTAGTGGCGCTCGTTCAGCCTCCAGGTGCGAATCACCGGCAGCCACATCTGGTCGGTGCCCTCCAGGATGGCCCAGAGTGTGCGTATCGCCCTCTTCAGGACGGAGGTGTAACACACGTCGAACTGGTAGCCTGCGTCCTTCAAGGCCTTAGCACCGCGCTTGGCTTCCTCCGTGCCCTTCTCGCTGAGGTCCGCGTCGAACCAGCCGCAGAAGCGGTTCTCCTGGTTCCAGCTGCTCTCCCCGTGACGCACGATCACTAGGCGGTGGGCGGCTGCCATTGCTGTCTTGGAGTTCAAGCTTTAGAAGTTTCTGGAAGGGTGCGAGGTCGCAGCGCTAGCGTTTTATCTGACAAGCAAGGAAGCCTGGTTGTAATAAAACTGCTCAGCTCCTTTGATTTGCTTGCTGTAATGGAAAGGAAGTCTGCATCAATCCTCCACAGTGCCTGCAACCCTCTGCTGCCCTTGTGTCTCCCGAGCTGCCAATGAGCTCACAGACAGCCTGCCTTCCCTTATATACCAGCAAAGTTACAGCCGTCTGGGAATCCAGCCAATGAACTGCCAGCCGTAGTCTTTAAAAACTCTCTCAACCAATCATGGGCCGCCCTAGGCAGGGAAGGTCAGGGGTCTCCTGCAGGGTGAAAATAGCAACTTGACTTTTAAACGCCAGGGAAATCGAGACCTGGGTGCACATTACAGAAACATCCTAGCTGCCAATCCTATCTTAGAGACAGGGCGTCCCAAGTATGAGTTTAGGGGAATTCGTGTTACAGAACAAGGACTCCTAACTCGTTTTCCTCTCAAGATAGGAAGTAGTGTATTACAGAACGTTGCTAACTTGTTCTTTTCCTATGTTTTTTTTTCCCTAATATTTAGGACACACACATATAGTGTCATGATCAGACAGATACTTCAAAATACAATATTAGTTTACAAACACATGCTAACTAGTTTTAGGCTACAGTAACGGTTGTTAATCAAAAAGCAAACAATATCTGGTTAAAATGCATTCATTTATTTATGTAGCTATGTATTTATTTCTTTTATTTTTTGTTATACACTGTAGGCCTACCTTCAGTAAATGGGATAGATGCATCACTTATCCTTCCTGAGCTTTGTAATTATTTTAAACAGATGGAGATTTCATAAAAGACCTAGGAGTTTTTGTTGACTCAGAAATGTCTTCATCTAGACAAAAGGCCAACAAGGTGCTCGGATACATTGTGAAAAGTGTTGAATTTAAATCAAGGGAAGTAATGTTAAAACTGTACAAAGCACTAGTAAGACCTCATCTTGAATACTGTGTGCAGTTCTGGTCACCTCGCTATAAAAAAGATATTGCTTGTCTAGAAAGAGTGCAAAGAAGAGCGACCAGAATTATTCCGGGTTTAAAAGGCATGTCATATGCAGACAGGCTAAAAGAATTGAATCTGTTCAGTCTTGAACAAAGAAGACTACGTGGCGACCTAATTCAAGCATTCAAAATTCTAAAAGGTATTGACAGTGTCGACCCAAGGGACTTTTTCAGCCTGAAAAAAGAAACAAGGACCAGGGGTCACAAATGGAGTTTAGACAAAGGGGCATTCAGAACAGAAAATAGGAGGCACTTTTTTTACACAGAGAATTGTGAGGGTCTGGAATCAACTCCCCAGTAATGTTGTTGAAGCTGACACCCTGGGATCCTTCAAGAAGCTGCTTGATGAGATTCTGGGATCAATAAGCTACTAACAACCAAACGAGCAAGATGGGCCGAATGGCCTCCTCTCGTTTGTAAACTTTCTTATGTTCACTTTAGGGTTAAAATTGTATAATGAACATAAGTTCTTAAACTTTTTATAAGCTACTCTATTTAAAAAGCTCAGATTAGGCAAATTATGAGTTCAGTTAAGGGTTCGATTATGTAATTGAGAGCTTGGTTGGAACAAAAACCAGCAGGGCAGTGGACTGGGATTGAGAGCCACTGACCTAACGCACCCAGTAACACCGTTGCGTCTTTTTCATTGAAACACCCCCTCCTAGCTTGACAATCCAGCCTGTGAGTGCCATCTAGTGGATTTAACGAGAATTGCAGCTCAATTAAAGGTGCTATTGGACAGGAGGCGCAAGAACAAAACGGCAGCCCGCAGCTGACTCTGTTCAATAAACTGAATGATGTAATTTGCACGCAAGAGATTATTGCACTAAACCCCTCCGTGTCCACAGCACTCAGCAAACAACAGCAGATGCACGCCTTTAACTACCCAGCCCTGGGGTTTAAAAAGTGCTGGGGCCCCACCTCTCTCTCCCTCTCTTCAGTGGTGTTAGATTATGTTTAATTGTCTTGACGTTTAATTATTTCTACTTGAACCATATTGGGAACGTTTGCAACCAACCAAAGCAGTCGTCATGAGAAACCATCCGTTAGACTGCTGTTCGTTTCTTATCACACGATTACAGATTGTAATGTTGTTGAAGCTGACACCCTGGGATCCTTCAAGAAGCTGCTTGATGAGATTTTGGGATCAATAAGCTACTAACAACCAAACGAGCAAGATGGGCCGAATGGCCTCCTCTCGTTTGTAAACTTTCTTATGTTCTTATTAATGTGAAGGAGACTCCTGGATTTAAATATTGAATACAATAACCGTGCACTACACACACCCCACTGTACAAGCTCAGGACATATTTGACATGCACACAATAATAGATGGGCTTCAGCGAGTTACAGGAAAATAATTACCATCTACTGTGGCGTCATAAATCCCCTTGCGATGCTGATATTAAAGAAGACGCGGTTCAGCGGGTCACTCGGGTGTTTTCTTAGGCGTTGTGTCTCGTTATCCGTTAGCGCTTCAGCTTTGTTTGTTTGCTTGCCTTTGCCTTGTTTTAATTTCCCGGTCCTCTCCAGTTTCTCTGAGATACCAACGCACCGGCTTCACATCTGTTTTTAAACGTGTTCTCATTGTGTTGATCCTTAATGAACATTTCTGTGCTGTGGGTGTGTCGAGTGATTGAAAACGAGACATTGTTGTGTTTGAATTGAAAGTGTCGAGGAGTCCAGCTGGTCACAGTTCAAGTATTACTTTTTGACGTAAAATAAAATCGAGAAATATTCAAATTTCAGCATCACAAGAGCCTATCAATTCGCGTCACATTCACAGTGTTTTTGAAGTCATAATGCCAGTGTAACTGCTATTTCCCTATAAAACCCTATTCTTGATTCTATGATTACAGGCTACTACTGACGACAGCACTATCCTGTAATCCCGATTGTGACGACAGCACTATCCTGTAATCCCGATTGTGACGACAGCACTATCCTGTAATCCTTATTGTGACGACAGCACTATCCTGTAATCCCGATTGTGACGACAGCACTATCCTGTAATCCCGATTGTGACGACAGCACTATCCTGTAATCCCGATTGTGACGACAGCACTATCCTGTAATCCCGATTGTGACGACAGCACTATCCTGTAATCCTTATTCTGACGACAGATAGGGATGACATTTCTAATTACATTTCTAATTTTTTTAACTTTTTTTAAAATAGCTGACAGTTTTAAAGTGCTTTGAAAGTTCAAGAAGGCAATTTTCAAACGGAAAGCTTATTTGTTAAAATAATTATTCATGCCTTGCTGAACACAAGCAGCGATGGAGCTCTGAAATTGTGGTCAGTACTTCCTCCAAACTGCAAAACCATGCCGGTAACAAAAACAGCGGAGAAGACAGCGAGGAAGAAAGTCTGTGTTGCAGACCCATCCAAAGGCCATTCACACGAAACGCAGCCTCCTGCATTTTTAACATAAAAGTCAGAGTGAAATGTTATGAATCCGATGACAGCCAAAAGAAAAATCCAAGATACTAACCGACAGCGCCTAATTATTATTAAAAAATGAATCGTTTGTGATTTTTTTTTGTAAATAAAAGATTTGTTTAATTTGTGTGTGTGTTTCTTTTTGTGCTGGTATTATACAAAATAAAATAGACGCTACTGTACTGACAAATTCAGATAGTAAAAAGCGCCTGGATTTGCGTGATGTCACAGATCTCCTTGGTATTTTTACCATGCGATTATGTACAGTCGCTGGTTATTCTCTGTATAATACATGTGTGAAGGCTGTATCTGCATCCTGAGCCATTAGAAGAAAAAACACAATGCCACAGTAGTGACGTCAAAAAGTGACAAGTCCCCTAGTGGAAAATATACTTGAACTGTGACCAGCTGGACTCCTCGACACTTTCAATTCAAACACAACAATGTCTCGTTTTCAATCACTCGACACACCCACAGCACAGAAATGTTCATTAAGGATCAACACAATGAGAACACGTTTAAAAAAAGATGTGAAGCCGGTGCGTTGGTATCTCAGAGAAACTGGAGAGGACCGGGAAATTAAAACAAGGCAAAGGCAAGCAAGCAAACAAAGCTGAAGCGCTAACGGATAACGAGACACAACGCCTAAGAAAACACCCGAGTGACCCGCTGAACCGCGTCTTCTTTAATATCAGCATCGCAAGGGCATCCGTGGATTATAAGAAACAACAGACTGGCTTCTTCAGAGAGTTACAGGAAAACAACCCCATCTCGGGTTTCTGAGAGAGTTTAGAAACTCTGCCTTCACTCTCGTAGTTTAGGACGTCACAGAAACCCTAGATGGAATTATTTTCTTGTAACTCACAGAAGCCCATCTATTGTATTTATTAATATCCCGCCGACTCGAGAAACTCGATTATATATATATATAATAAACCGATATATTATTATATTATATATATATATATATATATATATATATATATATATAGCGTGATTTAATTGGACTCAAAAAGTTTCTAGATTGGGACAGACAGACAGATAAAAAAAGTATTATAATCTTAAGATTGTGATTCAAAATTGGTATTTTTGTTAAAGTTCTGATGCCACCACCTTTGAATGTAAACATCAACCTCTCTTTTCAACTTTCACCCGAGGAAGCCTCGGAGGCTTTGAGAGCTTGCGATTTAACAACGTTTTAGCTAGTGCAATAAAATGTAGCACCTCTCCTTCGCTTTGTCTGAAGATGTTTCTAAAATACAGGAACAAATATTAACCGCTTTACCTTCAATGAACGTGGAATCTCAGGCGGCGCTGTACCACCGGTCGCCAGCAGAGGTCGCGACGGTGTTCAAATCATAACATGAGAGAGAGAGAGAGAGAGAGAGAGAGAGAGAGAGAGAGAGAGAGAGAGAGAGAGTTGTTTTTATAACGTATAATATAGTACGTGACGATGCTACCTCATAGCACAAGTGTTACATAAATTGATAACCTTAAAAAAAAAAATTAAAAAAAAAACAATTGGAAACTTTTGACAAAAGGAAATTAAAAGTTCTAAAAGAACACAACAGGGGACCGTTGCGAAACTTTTTCTAAAAAAGATACCTTTCCGCGATATGTTCATTAACTAACTAACTATCTAATATCTTATGTATAAAAACAGAAAACCAAAACAAACAAATTGTTTGTTTTGGGGGTTTTTTTGGGGGGTGGGGGGGGGGGAGCTTAGCAGCGATTGTATGCGGCACGAACGCGAGAGCCAGCTGTATCTTGTTTCGCTATGTTTTTGTAAATATGTATATCCATTGTTTTATAATCCGCAGATGTTATTGATTATATGTTAAGGGTGAGAAATCAGGCAGAATTGTGTGTTTTTAAATATGTGAGTTAAGTGTAACGTACCCAATTTATTACTCATAGCAGAAAGAGAGCTAATTAGCTGACATTCACACAAAGCGGCAGGAAATATCACGTTGCTTTTTCATCTCCACGAAAAGCCAGATTTTCCACAACATGCCTGCATATTACGAGTCGCCTACGTGTTTGCCATGATGTCACCGTGTCATGTGACCCTGCCCACCAGCCAATGGAAAGAGGGAGAGCGACAAACAGAGAGTGCGTGTTTCTGTACCTGCAGCTGAAGCCAGTGAACCTCACGGGACTAGCAGGCGAGCATCAACGTCTAGCACTTTGAAACGTGTTAATACCATTGAATCACAAACGTGTTAATACCATTGAATCACAATATACACTCAGGAATACAGAAAGGCACACTGATAGATATACAGCTAGGAATACAGAAAGACACACTAATAGATATACACTCAGGGATACAGAAAGACACACTGATAGATGTACACTCAGGATCACAGAAAGACACACTGATAGATATACACTCAGGATCACAGAAAGACACACTGATAGATATACACTCAGGAATACAGAAAGGCACACTGATAGATATACAGCTAGGAATACAGAAAGACACACTAATAGATATACACTCAGAGATACAGAAAGACACACTGATAGCTATACAGCTAGGATCACATGACACACTGATAGATATACACTCAGGGATACAGAAAGACACACTGATAGATATACACTCAGGGATACAGAAAGACACACTGATAGATATACACTCAGGGATACAGAAAGACACACCGATAGATATACACTCAGGGATACAGAAAGACACACCGATAGATATACACTCAGGGATACAGAAAGACACACCGATAGATATACACTCAGGGATACAGAAAGACACACTGATAGATATACACTCAGGGATACAGAAAGACACACTGATAGATATACACTCAGGGATACAGAAAGACACACCGATAGATATACACTCAGGGATACAGAAAGACACACTGATAGATATACACTCAGGGATACAGAAAGACACACCGATAGATATACACTCAGGGATACAGAAAGACACACTGATAGATATACACTCAGGGATACAGAAAGACACACTGATAGATATACACTCAGGGATACAGAAAGACACACTGATAGATATACAGTGAGGATCACAAAAAGATAGATGGGTTCATAGCCAGACAGCAATGTATGGACTGACAGACAAGTAGACTGACTGAGAGACAAATGGTTACATAGATAGATAGATAGAAAGATAGATAGATAGATAGATAGATAGATAGATAACATTCATACATAACATTTAGATAGATTTTAAATGTTAATAGCTAATAATTAGTCACAAAAACTTATTCATCATAGGAATCAATTGAATTTTTAAATTAATGTTAGCATGAAACATTTCTACAAAAGAAAAAATAAACATTTCAGCACCTCAAAACTGAGCCCACGGTACAAATGCATTCAAACTCCTGCAGCTGCCTTTTCTGTTCTGTATACCTTGCAAAACTTACTCTTCAGTTGTGGATTCAACATATTGTAATTTTATTAACACTGAACACACTTTTTACATCTGCCAGCAGAGCGATCACATGACCTTAACACTGCCCTATCGTCAGAGCTCTTGCTGTACATAAAATGTCATTGCTCCAGAACACAGTTTGGGAAGCCGTGTTCTAGAGGATCCTTGCTTTTAATTAGGGAGATGAATGCCATGCTCATAGTATTAGGGAATACAAATTTAAAATACAAGATATAAATGAGACTCTGCCTGAAGGTGACTGGGAGAGCATCTGAAAAAAATCACATTTTCAACCTCTTACTTAAGACAGAAACTTATTCTGTTCAAAATGATTCATCAGAACTATTACATGCCCTTCAGAATGAAAGTCTCTACACCAGACACTTGTTGGGGGTGTCAAGGAAAGATAGGTTGTGTGTTTCGTAATCTATGGGAATGTCAGGAGATAAGGTCCTTGTGGAATCAAATTATTATTCATACATAATATGATACAAATCAAGATTCCAGAAAGACCATCTCTATTAATATTGGCACGTACATCTAACCTGAATTTGCATAGATATTTGAAAGGGCAATGCTTTCACCAGCATAGTGGCAAAGACAATTATTTTGTGTCACTGGAAATAATCCAAACCTCCCTGTGCTGCAGAACTGTGGAATCATCTGATAGCAGTGACATCACTAGGAGGCATGTTTGAGAACCCCTGTGACATCACAGGGGTCATTTCATTTCTTTTTAAAGTCACCAGGATGTAATGACTGAACCTGAACATTGAGGTATGAAGGTACACCGCCAGCATGAAGACTGCTTTGCTGAAGATGCCTGTATATTTCAGAGCTCTATCAAACCGCTCTTTAAGAGACACTGCTCACACTGACCTGCTCTATTATGCAGTCACATGAAGCTCTGAGTGGGATACAGCAGATGATGCAGTCTGGGCTTGAAGCATTTAGCAACACACACACACACACACATAAACACACACATACAGACACTGACACACACACACATAAACACACACACTGACACGAACGCACACACACAGACACAATGACACACGCACACACACATAAACACACACATACACATAAACAGAGACACTGACACACACACACATAAACACACACATACAGACACTGACACACATACACATAAACACACATACTGACACGCACACAGACAGACAGACACAGACACACACTGACACTGACACATACAGACACACACACAGATACACACACTCTGACACACACACACACACACACACACACACACACACACACACACACACACACACACACACACACAGTGTCATGACAGTGCGTGTGGTGGATTGTGGTCAGTGACTGGCCGGTTGACCGCAGACACCACAGATTTTGACCTCTCTACCAAAGGGGGAAATCCCTGTAAACAATGACTGATAAACCCCCGTGCAAGAGAGGCGGGATTTTAAAGGTGTCTTTGTGATAGCAAATGCATTCAGCAACACTAGAGCTTATAGTCCCAAAGTGTACATGAATACTTACCTGGCTTTATTTTAAAGGGCACTTTTTATTATGAACTGCTAGTTTTTGGTTGATGCTAATGTAGTTAATCTCCCCTTCAGCATAAACGCACCCACTAACCTCTCAACTACAAGCTTGCTCTTTGGCTGAGCGGAAAGGCATTAATCTTTGAACCATATTGATTTGGGGGTTTGTGTCCAGCACTTGGCTTCCCATTTAATTCAATGGTCTGAGATGCCAATTCATTCCAGTTAGCTGGTGCTAAGTACATCGGTAAGAAATACCACATAGATGAAACGGTGGCAGTGTGTTCCAGGGGACAGGTTAATGGTTACACACTGAGGCAGTGTGTTGCAGGGGGGCAGGTTAATAGTTGCACACGGAGGCAGTGTGTTGCATGGGGACAGGTTAATAGTTGCACACTGAGGCAGAGTGTTGCATGGGGACAGGTTAATGGTTACACACGGTGGCAGTGTGTTGCATGGGAACAGGTTAATAGTTGCACACGGAGGCAGTGTCTTGCAGGGGGACAGGTTAATAGTTGCACACTGTTGTACCAGCTGTATTTCAAAATTACACATTGAGGCCACAGAGGAGTTTTAAATTTGTTTCTTTAAAGCCACCAGGATGTGATAACTGAAACACTGAAACAGAACATGATGTTCAAAGCGAGTCTAGGCAACAAGAGAGATGTTTGTAATACCCTGAACCAAGTGGGTCTTTCAGCGTTACTGTGTTCCTCTGAGCATTGCTGCATGGAGGTCTTGTGACATCAGAGCTGGGGGTGGAACGCCCTCACCACGTGAGCAAGAGGAAGTGACACAGGGTTGCTTCCTGTAGCAGAAACCACAAGCCACTTCCCATGTGCGAGGGAGGAAAATGTGAGCGAAGGGAAATGTGCTGTGATACCTAACTGATCTGATATAAACACTGTGAGCTCTGCACAGCAGCACTGTTCAAATCAGCAAAACAGGAGCCACCCTCCCACACCTTACTCATTTAGATTGGGGTTGATTTCTATAACTGTCACACAGAGGGCTCTGTTTTAATTAGTTGGGACAAATATACAGATATTCTGACAAACGCTGATTAAAGTGTGTGTGTGAGTGAGTGAGAGAGGCTGGGTGTGTGTGTGTGTGTGACTAAGAGAGAGAGAGAGGCTGTGTGTGTGTGTGTTGTGTGTGTGTGTGTGTGTGTATATGTGGTGTGTGTGTGTGCGTGTGTGTGTGTGTGTTTGTGTGTGTTGTGTGTGTGTTGTGTGTTGTGTGTGTGCGTGTGCGTGTGCGTGTTGTGTGTGTTTTGTGTGTGTGTGTGTGTGTGTGTTTTGTGTGTGGTGTGTGTGTGTGTGTTGTGTGTGTGTGTGTGTGTGTGTGTGTGTGTGTGTTGTGTGTGTTTTGTGTGTGTGTGTTGTGTGTGTGTGTGTGTGTGTGTGTGTGTGTTGTGTGTGTTGTGTGTGTGTTGTGTGTGTGTGTGTGTGTGTTGTGTGTGTGTGTGTGTGTGTGTGTTGTGTGTGTGTTTTGTGTGTTGTGTGTGTGTGTTTTGTGTGTTTTGTGTGTATCTAATATGGTACCTAATTATAATATTATTTACAGTCCGAATTCAAAAATTTTAATTACTTTCAAATGTTCCTAAACTTTTGAAAGAATATTCAAGCACGAAAACCCATGACGTACTATAGCGGCACATAATGGCTTACCGTACAGTTATAAATCAGTTCCAGGCCCTCCATCATTATTGACAGACTCCTGGAACGCATTATAAAGTATCGTCTACCAGTTAAGTCAGGTTGTACTAATGACTCAATAGGTTTGACAGACACATCTGTGCTTGTTACTTATACACTGGGGCGAATCAAGCTCATTGTAAAGCATGGAATGGGTGAAACTGCAATTTAATAGGAGTCTTATTTCTATCCCTGAAGTCTACAGTTTAACAGAAAATGTGTTTAACGGGTTAATAGCAGATGCCCATTTACACAACAGGTTTAAACATTAATTATATTAGATCACAGCCTAGAATTCATCACAGCATGGTAAAGCTCAAAGGAGAGTGAGAATGGAGATATTGAGAGGTGAGAAAATACTGTCTGAAGACTTGATTAATATTGCATTTTAGATGAGCTCAGATTCAGTTTAACAATGAGGAGAGAGATAGAAGAAACAGACAGAGGAGAGGGGTGAGCTAAGATTAGAGAGCGAGGATAGAGAGAGGGGAGGGGGTGAGCTAAGATTAGAGAGCGAGGATAGAGAGGGGAGGGGGTGAGCTAAGATTAGAGAGCGAGGATAGAGAGAGGGGAGGGGGAGAGCTAAGATTAGAGAGCGAGGATAGAGAGAGGGGAGGGGGAGAGCTAAGATTAGAGAGCGAGGATAGAGAGAGGGGAGGGGGAGAGCTAAGATTAGAGAGCGAGGATAGAGAGAGGGGAGGGGGAGAGCTAAGATTAGAGAGCGAGGATAGAGAGAGGGGAGGGGGTGAGCTAAGATTAGAGAGCGAGGATAGAGAGAGGGGAGGGGGAGAGCTGAGATTAGAGAGCGAGGATAGAGAGAGGGGAGGGGGAGAGCTGAGATTAGAGAGTGAGGATAGAGAGAGGGGAGGGGGAGAGCTGAGATTAGATAATGAGGATAGAGGGGAGGGGGAGAGCTGAGATTAGAGAATGAGGATAGAGGGGAGGGGGTGAGCTGAGATTAGAGAATGAGGATAGAGGGGAGGGGGTGAGCTAAGATTAGAGAATGAGGATAGAGGGGAGGGGGTGAGCTAAGATTAGAGAGACAGAGAGGGAGGGAGAGATAGACATAGAGGGAGGGAGAGAGTGAATGTGTCCTTTATTTCCACCTCACTTACATGCTTGAGCTCAGATTAGATAATGGTGAGAGAGAGAAAGTGTTGTGTTGTTATTTACTTCACCTCAGCTGCCAGGGATGAGCTCAGATTCTAGAACACATCAAGGGACGGGAGCGGGGGAGAGAGGAAGGGAATGCAAGAGCGGGGAAGGAGAGAGAGAGAAGGAAATGAGAAAGAGAGAAAGTGAATGAGACGTCTGTCCTCTCATCTCCCCACGTTAGTCAGGCATGAACTCAGATTAAAGGATGAAGAGGGGGACCAAGATAAAGCAAGGGATGGGGGTAGAGAAAAAGGAAGACGAAGAGTGGGAGAGAGAATGAAAAAGGTGAGGAAAGAGCATGGCTCAGGATAGTGGGGGAGAGCACGGCTCAGGATAGTGGGGGAGGAGAGAGGGGGGAGAGCACGGCTCAGGATAGAGAGCATGAAAGAGGGGGGAGAATGATTTGAGGAAGTGGGGGAGAGAATGGAGGAAGGAGAGAGACAGGGGGTGAGAGTCTGTGTTTATGATGCAGAGAGGTGAGATGCTGTGTGTGCAGAACAACACTGTGCACACTAGTGCACCAAGCACAGGGGTAAAGCCCTACCTCCCAGCGCAGTGTCTAGGGCTCGGCTTAATAATTTCAAAAGCAGTTGTTTGGATGATGCTGATATTTTTGTTTTGAATTACATTTTTTTTGTTTATCAAAAAACAGTCCTGGTCTGGCATTGCTTCTGCACCTACACACAGAGTAGTACAGGAGGTAATGTGGCTCTTTCTTATCTTGCAGTATAACTGTCTGCCGTTTAAAAGAAGTCAGGGTGCTACATAAACATCCGCACTAAACAGATGCAGGGCATTCCTTCGGTTCCGAGTTCTGAAAACCCCACTGCTGCCGTCCAATCACTCTCCGAATGAGTGACGTCAGAACACCACACGGGGTATCCCCAGAGCTCTCCGAGCAGCTAGGGAGGCGGGGGGAGGAGAGCGGGTGGGACTGTGACATCACTAGCCATATAAAGCAAAACCGGGGAAAGCCAGCTGCGCCCTAATATGGAGATCCGCCTATTAAACGTCATTCCTTCTTTGGAACAAGAAGGCGGGGGTTCTGGGAAAAGTTGCGTTAAAACGCGAAGGATTTAAAGCGATGACATCAGTAACTGCCGAGAAAGCAACGTTTTTACGTATATACTGCGGACATAAAGAAAGATATCTTCGTTATTTTTTGAAGGTACTATTAGTCAAAACTAATTAGAACGGTTTTGCACTTGCAACAAAAACACCCCTTTTTAAAGAAAATTAATTAAATTTCAGTTTTACAAACTTTTCTTTTTCAAGCTTAACTTTTATACACATAACGATTTTGTTTGCTATCGAATATAAATAATCGAAAACTGGGGCGGGCACAATTCTATATTTTAAACTTCTGAGAAAGTCGGAATACAATCTGTCTGAATTTGTACCGAACAAATCCATTAAGAATCGGCTCTGCCCTGTTTATCATTCATATCATTGTTTGAATAACGATTTTTAAACTGCAAGAATGGGAGTGACAGATGTGCTGGAGATCGGGAGCTGTGACTTCATTCAGATCCTAGCTACTGACCGAGATGAGTTCAGCTCCAGCACCGGCTCCTTGGTTCTTGACTGCCGACCCTTCCTCTCCTATTCCCGCGTCCATGTGAAGGGGTCCCGCAGTGTGAACTGGAACTCGGTGCTGCGGCGCAGGTCAAAGAGTTCGACCGTGAGTCTGGAATGGCTCTTCCCGGACAGAGCGCTCCTGGCCCGGCTGAGAGGAGGGGAGCTGTCCTCTGTGGTGGTCCTGGACGAGGAGAGCCGATCTGTCGCCGATCTCAAAGCCGACAGTCTGGCATGTATGCTGCTGAACGCCTTGGCAAGCGAGGTCCAGCCTAAAAAAACGCAAATCTGCTTCTTGCAAGGTAAATAAATAAAAGCTTTAACTGTGAACACAGAGGCACAATTGTAGGTCTTTCTGTCTTTACCTTTTTCCTGATAACAGCAATCTCCCATATTCCCTATATAAACACTGTATTATAAAGACAACACAGCAGAGACCGATCTATTAATAATATTCCCTGTTGATAATATCACACCTGTCACAATGTTAATATTTTAAGACAGATCAGAGTACCCATGCAGTCAGGTTGTGTTACTGTATAAATCAAACTGCTTTATAAATGTGGATGTACAGAACGCTGATTTAGAAAAACGGGCTTGCCGATATAAACACATCTGTTGAGCTGTTATTTAAAAAAAAACGAAGCATGAATTGATAGACCCGAAATAAGTTTTCATAATTTCATTTAGAAAAAGAATTCTATGATCGCTTTATGTTTAAACGTTAACCATAAATCTTATGCAACGGGTTTTAAACACATGTTGTATTTTTATTCTTTACATCTGTAAGATTTTGGCAATGCTTGAAATTCTTCTAAACATTTTCCAAGCAGCTGTTTACAATCTGCTGCATACGAGTTACGAATTACGGGATGGAAACATTTGATAGCAATGGAAAAAATATATATGTTGTGTTTATATTCAAGTCTTTTTGGACAGCTCGATTAATTCATATTGTTTTGTTTCAATTCCAGGCGGGTTCGAAGGTTTTTTTTCCCTGTTTCCAGAGCTCTGTCTCCAGAGCCCGGGTCTGTGCTTCTCTCCCGCCCTCAGTGACCCGGAGCCCGGCCTCACCGGCAGGAAAACACCGCTGTACGACCAGGTGAGCACAAGACCACAGAGAGAAAAGCAATTCAATCATTTAAAACTAGTCAAATCACCGGCGTTAAATTGTTCAAGAGAATCCATTATTATTACCTGTTATTAATTGTTATTATCATTTGCCTTTACACTATGTTCCTTACACTAGACAAACCTCGTATTACCCTTAATGTGATGCTTTTTAAAATTATAATTGACATCATTGATCAAGCTTGTGTTTTGAATGTGCTGTTATTCTACCATAACATGGTGGTGACACATTTGAGTAAGATTTCAGTTTTTGTTTGTTGAAATATACATATATTGTAACTTCCTGGAATATGGTGTAACTTCTAGTAAACTGAGATCATTGCTTATTGAAAGTTCTGTTATATTCTTGGCACTTTAAATAAGCCGTTAGCTCTTGTTGCTGTTACACGTGTTCACATCTGCAATCATTTCTTCTTGCTGCTGTGCAGGACGGTCCCGTGGAGATCCTGCCCTTCCTCTTCCTCGGCAGCGCGCACCACTCCTCTCGCAGGGAGGTCCTGCAGGCACTCAGCATCACGGCGGTTCTGAACGTCTCCTCTTCGTGTCCCAACCTGTTCGAGAGCGAGCTGCGCTACAAGAGCATCCCGGTGGAGGACAGCCAGGCGGCGGACATCAGCGCCTGGTTCCCCGCGGCCATCGACTTCATCGGTACGAGCAACACCGCACCACGCACGCATGATGCACACACCAGAGGAACACACGTATTATATTATTACCCAGGTCACTGGTGGGCTCAGGCGGTCAGTTACCGAGTTGAGCGGTCATTACGCGCACAAAAACTCGCTTTTTCAACGCACGGTTGCCATTAAAAAACGTTGCCTCAAAGTCTAGTACAAAGTATAAATGGCAGCATGCATACTTATAAATGGCAGCATACCATACTACACGGTCTCAAATATATTACATTTGTGTCCATCCTAGATCCATAATCTTTACTCTGACAATACTTTATTTCTATTTTAACAGACTCCGCGAAGAACAGCGGCGGCCGTGTTCTGGTTCATTGCCAAGCCGGAATCTCCCGCTCAGCTACCATCTGCCTGGCTTACCTCATTTGGTCCCGGCGGGTCAGACTGGAAGAAGCCTTTGATTTCATCAAGAAGCGCCGCGGCGTGATCTCTCCGAACCTCGGCTTCATGGGACAGCTGCTGCAGTTTGAAACGGACGTGCTGTGTCACTGAGCCAGCCCGCGGCGTGATCTCTCCAAACCTCGGCTTCATGGAACAGCGGCAGCAGTGTAGCTGAGCCAGCCCGCGGCTGAAGAAAAGCGCAAGACTTGAACAGGGACGGTGCGGTTGAAACGGTGGTGCGTCTCCTTGCACGAACTGAACTTTAAACCTGAAGTTTACAAGAAATAAAAAAGGTTCACTATGAGTTAGTTTATTTCTAAAATGAATAATACTATCCATTTTCAATATGCAACTGGAATACGAGACTAAAAGAAATCTTTGTAATCGCGGTGTGCCTGAACTTTTTCAAAACTGACATTTTTATCTTAAATTGTGATGCAAAAGAACAAACATGTTAGCAATGGGTTACACGGATGCAACATTTAACACTCAACACGAATTCATCAAAACTGCCTGGGGGAAAAAAGCCTACATGTTTTAAATATGCTTTTAAATGCAATTTTTGAAATGGCTTCAGATTTTTTTTTAATTTTTTGCAAAAATGTCTGTTTGCAAAATCTATTGTTTACAGCGTGCTCGCAGTTTCCTTATGAAAAAACATATTCCTCACGCAAAAACCTCCATTTGTGAATTTTAACATAACTTCAATGATTTTTTGCACTGCAAAACGTGACGTCACCGAGCCGCTGAGAGAATTTCATTTCATCACAGACGGAACACTTTTTGATGCTGCATTTCTCATACACAGTGCTGAACGTGTTTGCTTGTTATTTCACGCGTGGGTTTTTTTGATGCTGCATTTCTCATACACGGTGTTGAACGTGTTTGCTTGTTATTTCACGCGTGGGTTTTTTTGATGCTGCATTTCTCATACACAGTGTTGAACGTGTTTGCTTGTTATTTCACGCGTGGGTTTTTTTGATGCTGCATTTCTCATACACAGTGTTGAACGTGTTTGCTTGTTATTTCACGCGTGGGTTTTTTTGATGCTGCATTTCTCATACACGGTGTTGAACGTGTTTGCTTGTTATTTCACGCGTGGGTTTTAGAAGTATTGCACTTTATATTTATAACACATTCCAAACTTGGTGGGAATCTGTATTGTTTTATACAAATAATAAAAATATAAATTATTTAAGAAAGTGAAATTGTTTGTCTGTTTCGTTTCCACGCTTGTCAGTATCGAACAATCTACAATTCCTGTGCTGAGCTCTTTATTTGAGACCGATTCTGTTGAAATGAAAGTGTACCACATGCAACCTTTAAACTGATCCCGACCACCACGCAGCGAGGCATCACTGCTGAGACCGGTCAATTTGAAACAGCATTCATTCGCGCAGGCTTTGCTACAGAAGCATCTGCCCACCAAACACCTGCTATCAGTCGTAGGCTATTATCTGCTGTCTTGCATGTCGTGACTTTTTTTTTTTCCTTATTTAACTTAATGTAAAGACGTTGTAATATGAATACATGTCTTTCTTCAGTTCATGAGCGAATCCCATGCCAGGCATGTGTAGTTTACAATGACATTTCAGTTATTGCTTCGGTTTCATACACTGTATAGGATGATGCGAAACGTTTGGCCAAAGCTGTATTCAATGTATATGGTTTAAACGTTCATAAAACTTAACCACAAGCCAGTCGGCCACACTGTAGCTACGCTAGTGCTCCTTAATAACACTATAAACACCTTCCACGCCTTTTTCAATTTGTCAAAACAAGCACTAAAAAAAAGTTCAGAGGATTTTTTCGCACACTGCTTTTTCATGTAAAAAACAGTTCAGACTGTTATCTAGATTATTATTATTATTATTATTATTATTATTATTATTATTATTATTATTATTATTATTATTATTTCATAACAGTACCAGTACTGTATTTTGACTCTTTCGCTAGTTTTTCCTTTTTAAAAACAAGTTTAGCGTCATTGTGTTTATGTGTCAGAGATAAAAAATAAATAAATCTCACTGCAGCTACTCCATCCCTCCGAACAAACCAAAAAATATTAGCAGTAAAATACAACTACATAAACCCCATGAGGAAAAGCCATTTGTTTTCAAGGTCCTTGTATTTTTCATCAATAAATTCTTGTTCATATTCATGGCATTCTTAAACAATGCGCAGATTCTTAGCACCTCAATAGTGGTTATTTGTAGCCGAAAATCTGCATCTCCTGTTATGTTTTCAACTATTTTACGTACCGAGTCTTTACAGTTATTGATCGATTGCCAATCAAAAAATGTGCACGATTTCTACTGTCAATTTGAATTACCAAGAACAGATTGCTTACAAACTTGCCCGTGTGTCTCCGACCTTATGAATGTAAGGGTAGCCAACGCCCGCTCTAAATGATCAAGACAATTAAACCACAAAGTGTCGCGTCTTGCTGTCTAATCAAGCACATACTCAGCTGTAAGGCGTTACCAAGCCCTGTGTTTAATATACACATCGGCGTGAACTCGTGTCAGCTCCCGGGCTAATTAGGGATTGTCTCCACCTGGTTCGGGCTGAGTAATTGGCAGCGGTGCTCGTACAAATACGCTGCGATTTGCTAATCTGATCTCGCACTTTTTCTTCGCGTTTGTTCTCTGAAGGGCTTGAGGTTGTTTGTATATCCGTATTGTTTATTCAGTGCTGCTCAGCTAGCTGCTGGAATGCGCGTCTCTAATGGAGTGCTGCCCTGCTTTTTGCAGTTGCTGTGGCTGGTGAGCGGTGAGTCACATTATTATTTTAATTTACCGTCTGAAATCCCCATGCATTGTCTTCACCTGCTTTCCCATCTCACTGCGTCTGCCATGTGCTGGAACAGTGGGGTACTCTGTATCTAAACCCTTGCTTCTTGCTATGCTAAGACCAATTTTGAAAACAACGAACGAGAGTTGAACTCTTTGAAACTATATTTAAATATATATATATATATATATATATATATATATATATATATATATATATATATATATATATATATATATATATATATATATATATATATATATATATATATATATATATATATTTTGAACGGTTCTTGTTTCTAGCTCTTAAATTGCTTTTTAAACTCTGTACACAGCGCCACCTGGCTTTTAAATAGCCATTTTCATTTTGCTAAATGGACTTGTGCTCTACTTATCACGTGTTAAATTGATGTAGTCTGACTTGTAGCTTTTAATCCTTTGTGTGTTTGCTTGGTGGAATTCAGCTCTATTTGCTAGAATCTCACTGCTAGTCTTGCTTGTTCTGTTTCAGTTTTTGGAGCCCATATTGAGCACACAGACTTGGGGCGCTCCAGGGCTGCAGTTGTGTCCAGGGCAATGAATGAAAGCAATGATGATATCCTTCAGATCAATGGAGGTAGGGGTTCAAATAGATCCTTGCATGTAGAATGCTGGTTAGTTCAGATCCTGTCCCATTGATCATTCTTGCCCCCTCTTGTAATCCATTCCACCCATTCTGTTACTGAGTCTACCTTTTAACAATAAAGGTGAAGGTATATATCCAATGTGCTCTACAGAGGCCTAATGTCACTAGTCAGTCTTCCTCATGTCTTCCAGATGGCAAGAACACTGACTCCCATCTTTTGTTGGAAAAGCCACTGAGAAAATCTCAGAGGGATGTTGTGCAGCTTGGCACCTCTGCAGCTACTCCAGTCTCTGCATCTGGCAAAGAGACCACTGGCACCGCCTCCACCACTCTGGTCTCAGCCTCGCCCGCTTCTAGTACTCTGGTCTCGCAGGCCTCCAGCCAAGCAGACTTGTCTGTTCATACTTCTACAAGATATGACCAGACCACTCTCCAGGCCAGTGAGGTCACCCAGTCTCTGCCTCCCACACCCTCCCCTCGACCTGCCTCTCTGTTCTGTGACTTTGAGCTTGACCTGTGTGGCTGGGAGAACTGCCGCAGCGGGGACTTCAACTGGCTACTAAGGAGGGAGAGGCCGGCTGAGTTTGAGACCCAGACTCTGCCTGATGGCCATGCCAACTGCCGCAACTTTGCAGGCGAGTCTGGTCTTGCAGACCAATCTAACAGAATGAGTGTCTGTATGCGTTGTTAATCATCACCCCTTACTCCATACCCATGTTAAACTGTTCACTCATGCAGGGCAGTACCTGTGTAGACTGACTCCATCACTGTAGTTAATGGTCTGTAGCTGGAAGGTGACTCTTTGGTCTCTGTTGCAGGGCAGTACCTGTACATGGAGGCAGTGTATCCCAGGGAGAGTGGTCAGACTGCAGTCCTCATCAGCCCAGCCTTCAAAGGACCCAAGTGCCTCTCCTTCTGGTACAGCCTGCTAGGAGATGGTGTGGGTAAGTTGCAGACATCACCTGGGGAGTCTCTACTATGAAGCCAAAGAGCTATCTGTGTTCTGTAGTTCTGGCTATGTAGCCCTAAGGCAATGATTTGCTGTCTCCTGTGTTCTTTGCAGAAGCTATCGCTGTATATGTGCAGTATGTGAGCTCTCCAGACAGCTGGCACAAGCTGTGGTCTGCTAGTGGTGCCATGCCCAGGAAGTGGTACTTTCAGCAACTGGATCTGTTTGTCAAGGCTGAGGAGGAGTACCAGGTCAGATGAAACTTGTAGTGTATCTAGAGCATTGTACAGCAAAGGCATTGGCCTGAATCTCTTCTAGTTGCCTGGGCAGCTTTGCAAGTGAGATTTGCAAGATTTTGTGCCAAACCCTAAAGAGTAAGTTTGGGCACCTTGGTTTGCTCGCGTACATTGTGACAGCAAAATCCTGCTCAGGAAAGTGAGCAGAACAAACTGACTTTTTATCATGGTGTTATTTGTATTCAAAAGACACCTTTTTGTTTTGCTGCTTGTGTAGATTCTGCTGGAGGGAACCATCCGCAACAACTACTGTGGTGACGCTGCAATAGATGACCTGTCTGTCTCGGAGACCCTCTGCATGCCTCTCCAGAAGAGGATCCACAGGCGCCGTGAGCTGCCAGCTACCCCAGCACCTGAAGGGAGTCCCTCTGTCTCCATTGCCCCAGTGCTGCCCCCTCCAGAGGTGCTGGAGACGCTGTTCTGTGACTTTGAGAAGGGGCTGTGTGGCTGGTCCCAGTGTACCAGTGATGAGTTTGACTGGGAGCTTCACCAAGAGAGACTGCCTCCCCTGCTCAGTGCCATGCAGCCAGACTCCCTGGGGAGGTGTCACAACTTGGAAGGTACAGTATGGTGGGAGGTTCTGGAAAGGACTTCATTAACCTGAAGGGTACATGCAGCTGTTAATGAGGACTTGAACCATTTCCATTGTGAACATGGCAGTCCTAAACTAGCTCTGATCTGTTCTAGTGGTGCATCTAACAATTCAAACTTCCAGATGGGCAGTTTGTAGCTGGCCTATGCAGAGCAGTGCCTACATAGAGGCTGTATTCCTGGTCTGCAGCAGGGCAATGTGTAGCTCCAGTCTACATTGCTACCTCCCTCTGGTCTGTTGCAGGGCAGTACCTGTACATGGAGGCAGCATATCCCAGGGAGAGTGGTCAGACTGCAGTTCTCATCAGCCCAGCCTTCAAGGGACCCAAGTGCCTGTCCTTCTGGTACAGTCTGTTTGGAGATGGTGTGGGTGAGTAATCCTGCTAGTGTTGGCTGTTTTACCTGATACTCCTTTTCTAAAAGGGAGTGACCTTGCCCAGTTTGGAAATGGCAAAGTATGGGACGGTTTTACTGTGTCCTTTCTTCCCCAGGTTCTCTCAATGTGTACGTGCAGTATGTGAGCACAGCTGGTATCTGGCACAAGCTCTGGTCAGTCAGTGGGGACAAGAGCAGGAAGTGGCATCTGGCTGAACTGGAACTGTTTGTGGATCCTAACGAGACATTCCAGGTGGGAATTAGAATGTCTTTCCCATCTTGTTTCAACTTTTGTGTATCTGCATACCACGATGTGCATTTTGAGATTCTACAAAATAACACCATGAAATTACTTTGTACAACTGCAGATTAAAGCGAAGCTGCTTGTCTTCACTAAGCTGGATGTCATTTGGCATGGCACCACAAGTTCTAGTAACTAGCTGCTTTCAATTATTGGAGTGGCAGTGCCCTATGCTGTACCAACAATGTCTTTAGTGTATTGAATTCAAACTGCAGCTTATCACTTTGAACCAAACTGTCTTTCTTCTCTAGATGATTCTGGAGGGGACCATTGGAAACAATCTCTGTGGGGATGTAGCTGTTGATGACATATTTGTGACGGGACACCATTGTAGCAAAGAACAGCATGCCCCCTGCTGGGAAGAATAATGTTTAAACTACTCTGTTACTACATTAAGAAGGATCTGTACAATCTGTCCATAGGCAAGGCTCAATGTTTTGGCTTGTCAATTAAACCTTGATCTCAAGTCATTTCAATAGAACTCCTGTTGAGTGCTTATTCTGGAAATTGCTGATACTGTGCTAGGGAGAGGGTGTTCCACCAGTAGTTCTTGTGTAAGGAGATGTACCCACATGCACTAATACATTCCTTCTAAATAACACTTCAGTGTGTGGTTGAGGCTCTGATTTCAACAAGGAGCACCGCGTGATCTCTCTTGATCTTTTCTTGGGGGCAGGGGACAGCTGCTCCAGTTTGAAACCGATGTGGGCTGGCTCAGTGACACTGAGCCAGCCCACAATGCGTGGAAACTGAACATTACAGCACACAACTGGTTTACTATGATTTAATTTCATTAGAAAAATGAATAATACCATTTACATAGAACAAATATAAATGCAACAGGTGCAGTGTTGGTTTCATGAGCTGAAATAAAAGGTTCCAGACTCTCAAATTTTGTGCACAAATTTGTTTATCACTGTTAGTGAACATTTGTTAAGATAATCCATCCACTTGCCAGCTGTGGCATGTCAAGAAGCTGATTCAACAGCATGATCAGTACACAGGTGCACCTTGTGCTGGGGACAATAAAAAGCCATTCTAAAATGTGCAGTTTTGTCACACAACACAATACCACAGGTATCTCAAGTTTTGAGGGAGCGTGCAATTGGCATGCTGACTGCAGGAAAGTCCACCAGAGCTGTTGCCAGAGAATTACCATAAGCTGCCTCCAATGTTGTTTTAGAGAATTTGGCAGTACGTCCAACTGGCCTCACGACAGAGCAGGACCTCCATATCCGGCTCCTTCACCTGCGGCATCATCTGAGACCAGCCACTCAGACAGCTGATGAAACTGTGGGTTTGCACAACCGAAGAATTTCTGCACAAACTGTCAGAAACCGTCTCAGGGAAGCTCATGTGTATGCTCGTCATCCTCACCGGGGTCTTGCCCTGACTGCAATAATCAACTTCAGTGGGGAAATGCTCACCTTCGATGGCCACTGGCACAATGGAGAAGTGTGCTCTTCACAGATGAATCCTGGTTTCAACTGTACCGGGCAGATGGCAGACAGTGTGTATGGCATTGTGTGGGTGAGCAGTTTGCTGATGTCAGCGTTGTGAACAGAGTGCCCCGTGGTGGTGGGGTGACGGTATGGGCAAGCATAAGCTACGGACAACGAACACAACTGCATTTTATCGATGGCAATGTGAATGCACAGAGATCCCGTGACGAGATCCTGAGGCCCATTGTCGTGCCATCTATCCACCACCATCAACTCATGATAATGCATGGCTCCATGTCGCAAGGATCTGTACACAATTCCTGGAAGCTGAAAATGTCCGAGTTCTTCCATGGTCTGCATACTCACCCATTGAGCATGTTTGGGATGGTCTGGATCGACGTGTACGACAGCGTGTTCCAGTTCCCGCTAGCAACTTCGCACAGCCATTGAAGAGGAGTGGGACAACATTCCACAGGCCACAATCAACAGCCTGATCAACTCTATTCGAAGGAGATGTGTCACGCTGCATGAGGCAAATGGTGGTCACATCCTTTGTGAATTTGAACACAACTTCAAAGATTTTTTGCACTGCAAAATGTGATTGTCATTTCATCACAGACGGAACACTTTTTAATGCTGCATTTTTCATACACGGTGTTGAACGTGTTTGCTTGATATTTCAGGCGTGAGTTTTAGAAGTATTGCACTTTATATTTATAACACATTCCAAACTTGATGGGAATCTTTATTGTTTTATACAAATAATAAAAATATAAATTATTTAAGAAAGTGAAATTGTCTGTTTCGTTTCCACGCTTGTCAGTATCGAACAATCTACAATTCCTGTGCTGAGCTCTTTATTTGAGACCGATTCTGTTGAAATGAAAGTGTACGACATGCAACCTTTAAACTGATCCCGACCACCACGCAGCGAGGCATCACTGCTGAGACCGGTCAATTTGAAACAGCATTCATTCGCGCAGGCTTTGCTACAGAAGCATCTGCCCACCAAACACCTGCTATCAGTCATAGGCTATTATCTGCTGTCTTGCATGTCGTGACGTTTTTTTCCTTATTTAACTAAATGTAAGGACAATATAATATAAATAAATGTCTTTCTTCAGTTCATGAGCGAATCCCATGCCAGGCACGTAGTTTACAATGAAAATGCAGTTAATGCTTTGGTTTCATATACTGTAGAACAAAATGTGGTCCCCTGGTGTCAATCATGTGTAAATGCAAGACTAGATGTGCAGAGAGCGTTACAAATGCGCTTTTCTGAGAAACAGCACGGTAAGCTGTGACAGTCCAATTGATCTCATTTAAAGCTATACAGGTGAATTTCAAAGAGAATTTCAAATTTATTTTGTTTATTTGTTTGTTTGTTTATTTGTTTTTCCAGCTCCTTTCCAGCCTGTTTTTTTCTTGCGTAAAAGCGCACCCTCCCACAACACATATCAGCATGCGCGGGGCGGGACGGGAAACCCATTGAAAACTATAATCATGACTTTAAATAAAGCTTAACGGTTATTTACTAGAGCGCGTCAATGTCAAATAATGCTTAGCGCAGGAAAACACTATTAGCGAACTATCCATACCTTACAAGTTACAAGAACAACGTTTTACGAGAAACGAAACCTCATTAGTCGCATTTCCAGCATGGTAACTGTACATGTTTCCCAGTCCTATCTGTAAGCTGTTAGCTAATTTGAAAGCGCATAATAAACTTTACATTCAGTTGTACACAGCTGCAGGCAAAACTAAGCCCTGGGTAAGAGAAGCTAGCATTGCATTTAGTCTTTAATTACAAATAATATTTGGTAATAATGATTACAAAATATGTAGCCCTAAAGACAAGACATGAAAAAAGAAGAGCTCGGTATGAAACATAAGCAGTAAACGGCGCTGCCGGCAATGCCAGGCTGAAAGATAATCTGAGTTATCTTTAAGTTCAAGGCTCTGGAACGAGGCGCTCTTCTGGCATTGCATGGCATTCTAAACACGCGGATTTAACCTCATCCATTCTGTATTTGTGTAAAGATATATATTTTTAAACTGTGTTTAGCTGGCGGTTAACGTATATCCAGCCAATCAGAATACTTAATAGCAAGTGGCTGGATCTTTTTTTTTTAAGAAACTGTATTTTGGAGTGCGTGGTCCCCCTGGGTGAGACAAGGGTATCCAGCCAATGAGATCACTGCTATACTGACACCTCCCCAAGAAACCGGGCCAGGAAAATGCTTTGTAAAAATAAAATTGCATCCACACTGTAGCTACGCTAGCGCTCCTTAATAATACTATTAACCCCTTCAACACGTTTTTCTTAATTTGTCAAAACAAGCACCAAAAAACAAACAGAAAAAACAACTACATAACCCCTGTGAGGAAAAGCCATTTGTTTTCAATGTCCTTGTATTTTTCATCAATAAACACCACAGTGTTCATATTCATGGCATTCTTAAACAATGTGCAGATTCTTAGCACCTCAATAGTGGTTATTTGTAGCCGAAAATCTGCATCTCCTGTTATGTTTTCAACTATTTTACGTACCGAGTCTTTACAGTTATTGATCGATTGCCAATCAAAAAATGTGCACGATTTCTATTGTCAATTTGAATTACCAAGAACAGATTGCTTACAAACTTGCCCGTGTGTCTCCGACCTTATGAATGTAAGGGTAGCCAACGCCCGCTCTAAATGATGAAGACAATTAAACCACAAAGTGTCGCGTCTTGCTGTCTAATCAAGCACATACTCAGCTGTAAGGCGTTACCAAGCCCTGTGTTTAATATACACATCGGCGTGAACTCGTGTCAGCTCCCGGGCTAATTAGGGATTGTCTCCACCTGGTTCGGGCTGAGTAATTGGCAGCGGTGCTCGTACAAATACGCTGCGATTTGCTAATCTGATCTCGCACTTTTTCTTCGCGTTTGTTCTCTGAAGGGCTTGAGGTTGTTTGTATATCTGTATTGTTTATTCAGTGCTGCTCAGCTAGCTGCTGGAATGCGCGTCTCTAATGGAGTGCTGCCCTGCTTTTTGCAGTTGCTGTGGCTGGTGAGCGGTGAGTCACATTATTATTTTAATTTACCGTCTGAAATCCCCATGCATTGTCTTCACCTGCTTTCCCATCTCACTGCGTCTGCCATGTGCTGGAACAGTGGGGTACTCTGTATCTAAACCCTGCACTTCTCTCCTGTCTAAAGCAGCGTTTCTTGCTGTGCTAAGATCAATTTTGAAAACAACGAACGAGTGTTGAACTCTTCAATATATATAATCGAACAGTTCTTGTTTCTAGCTTTTTCAATTTATTTTAAACTTTGTACACGGCGCCACCTGGCTTTTAAAAAGCCATTTTCATTTTGCTAAATGGACTTGTGCTCTCTATCACGTGTCAAGCTGATATAGTCTGACTTGTAGCTTCTAATCCTTTGTGCGTTTGCTTGGTGGAATTCAGCTCTATTTGCTAGAATCTCACTGCTAGTCTTGCTTGTTCTGTTTCAGTTTTTGGAGCCCATATTGAGCACATAAACTTGGGACGCTCCAGGGCTGCAGTTGTGTCCAGGGCAATGAATGAAAGCAATGATATTCTTCAGATCAATGGAGGTAGGGGTTCAAATAGATCCTCACATTGATCATTCTTACCCCCTCTTGTAATCCATTCCACCCATTCTGTTACTGAGTCTACCTTTTAACAATAAAGGTGAAGGTATATATCCAATGTGCTCTACAGAGGCCTAATGTCACTAGTCAGTTTTCCTCATGTCTTCCAGATGGCAAGAACACTGACTCCCATCTTTTGTTGGAAAAGCCACTGAGAAAATCTCAGAGGGATGTTGTGCAGCTTGGCACCTCTGCAGCTACTCCAGTCTCTGCATCTGGCAAAGAGACCACTGGCACCGCCTCCACCACTCTGGTCTCAGCCTCGCCCGCTTCTAGTACTCTGGTCTCGCAGGCCTCCAGCCAAGCAGACTTGTCTGTTCATACTTCTACAAGATATGACCAGACCACTCTCCAGTCCAGTGAGGTCACCCAGTCTCTGCCTCCCACACCCTCCCCTCGACCTGCCTCTCTGTTCTGTGACTTTGAGCTTGACCTGTGTGGCTGGGAGAACTGCCGCAGCGGGGACTTCAACTGGCTACTAAGGAGGGAGAGGCCGGCTGAGTTTGAGACCCAGACTCTGCCTGATGGCCATGCCAACTGCCGCAACTTTGCAGGCGAGTCTGGTCTTGCAGACCTATCTAACAGAATGAGTGTCTGTATGCGTTGTTAATCATCACCCCTTACTCCATACCCATGTTAAACTGTTCACTCATGCAGGGCAGTACCTGTGTAGACTGACTCCATCACTGTAGTTAATGGTCTGTAGCTGGAAGGTGACTCTTTGGTCTCTGTTGCAGGGCAGTACCTGTACATGGAGGCAGTGTATCCCAGGGAGAGTGGTCAGACTGCAGTCCTCATCAGCCCAGCCTTCAAAGGACCCAAGTGCCTCTCCTTCTGGTACAGCCTGCTAGGAGATGGTGTGGGTAAGTTGCAGACATCACCTGGGGAGTCTCTACTATGAAGCCAAAGAGCTATCTGTGTTCTGTAGTTCTGGCTATGTAGCCCTAAGGCAATGATTTGCTGTCTCCTGTGTTCTTTGCAGAAGCTATCGCTGTATATGTGCAGTATGTGAGCTCTCCAGACAGCTGGCACAAGCTGTGGTCTGCTAGTGGTGCCATGCCCAGGAAGTGGTACTTTCAGCAACTGGATCTGTTTGTCAAGGCTGAGGAGGAGTACCAGGTCAGATGAAACTTGTAGTGTATCTAGAGCATTGTAGAGCAAAGGCATTGGCCTGAGTCTCTCCTAGTTGCCTGGGCAGCTTTGCAAGTGAGATTTGATTTTGTGCCAAACCCTAAAGAGTAAGTTTGGGACCGCAAAGTCCTGTTCAGGAATGTTGGCAACCGGCAAAACAAACTGACCTTGTCTTCCATATTAGATTTTTTTTTTTTATCATGGTGTTATTTGTATTCAAAAGACACCTTTTTGTTTTGCCGCTTGTGTAGATTCTGCTGGAGGGAACCATCCACAACAACTACTGTGGTGATGCTGCAATAGATGACCTGTCTGTCTCGGAGACCCTTTGCATGCCTTTCCAGAAGAGGCTCCACAGGCGCCGTGAGCTGCCAGCTACCCCAGCACCTGAAGGGAGTCCCTCTGTCTCCATTGCCCCAGTGCTGCCCCCTCCAGAGGTGCTGGAGACGCTGTTCTGTGACTTTGAGAAGGGGCTGTGCGGCTGGTCCCAGTGTACCAGTGATGAGTTTGACTGGGAGCTTCACCAAGAGAGACTGCCTCCCCTGCTCGGTGCCATGCAGCCAGACTCCCTGGGGAAGTGTCGCAACTTGGAAGGTACAGTTTGGTGGGAGGTTCTGGAAAGGACTTCATTAACCTGAAGGGTACATGCAGCTGTTAATGAGGACTTGAACCATTTCCATTGTGAACATGGCAGTCCTAAACTAGCTCTGATCTGTTCTAGTGGTGCATCTAACAATTCAAACTTCCAGATGGGCAGTTTGTAGCTGGCCTATGCAGAGCAGTGCCTACATAGAGGCTGTATTCCTGGTCTGCAGCAGGGCAATGTGTAGCTCCAGTCTACATTGCTACCTCCCTCTGGTCTGTTGCAGGGCAGTACCTGTACATGGAGGCAGCATATCCCAGGGAGAGTGGTCAGACTGCAGTCCTCATCAGCCCAGCCTTCAAGGGACCCAAGTGCCTCTCCTTCTGGTACAGTCTGTTTGGAGATGGTGTGGGTGAGTAATCCTGCTAGTGTTGGCTGTTTTACCTGATACTCCTTTTCTAAAAGGGAGTGACCTTGCCCAGTTTGGAAATGGCAAAGTATGGGACGGTTTTACTGTGTCCTTTCTTCCCCAGGTTCTCTCAATGTGTACGTGCAGTATGTGAGCACAGCTGGTATCTGGCACAAGCTCTGGTCAGTCAGTGGGAACAAGAGCAGGAAGTGGCACCTGGCTGAACTGGAACTGTTTGTGGATCCTAACGAGACATTCCAGGTGGGAATTCTTGTCTCTGATTTCTATCTTCTGTTTCAACTTTAGGCTATCCGCATACAATGATGTATATGTGAGATTTTACAAAGTAACAAAGAAATGACTCTTTGTACAAACTGCAGACTAAACTTTGAACCAAACTGTCTTTCTGTTCTAGATGATTCTGCAGGGGACCATTGGAAATCTCTGTGGGGATGTAGCTGTTGATGACGTATTTGTGACGGGACACCACTGTAGCAAAGAACAACACGCCCCCTGCTGGAAAGACTAAAATGTTTAACCTTAAATGTAAATAAAGTCTGATCTACTCTGTACGGACTTTAATGTAGTAACTATCTATCCATATACACGGCTTAAACATCGACGGTCACTTCAATCTATAATGAATGAGAGAGGATTTGTTCTGTAAAAATGTAATATTGTGCTGGGGGAGGTGGATTATTTATTTTTCTAACCACTTGCACTACTCCACGCCTTCTAAATAACTGAACTGTGTGCTTAGTTTAAAGGCATGAGGCGATCCTGCAGCTTCGAGGTTTTTCTTACCTCAAAGTGCAAAAACAGACTGTAGCCGTCTGACGGTTTTCTGCTGCAAGTAACAACACAACCATGTTTCTGTTCGTGCATCTGATCAGTCATTACAAGCTTAGTGAAGCTGCTCGAGTCTCTTAAGAGCCCTGCAACAAGCGCCGAACACAAGACGGTGCAATTCTCCCT
Organism: Polyodon spathula; assembly: GCF_017654505.1. Taxonomy (NCBI): domain Eukaryota; kingdom Metazoa; phylum Chordata; class Actinopteri; order Acipenseriformes; family Polyodontidae; genus Polyodon; species Polyodon spathula. The sequence continues at coordinate 2,060,456 of NC_054564.1, read as the reverse complement.
GCTTGCATGTGGTGGCGACATTTCCTGTTTCTTGACACGGGTGCCCGCAGTCCTTAGAAAGAAGGGATCCAAGCCCATATGCAGTTATCTTGTACCGTGCATACCAATCATTTTATATAATACAAAAACAATGGCCTACCTTCCAAAACAGGAGAGGGGTTCTACCCACAGGTGTCACTGCGCAGGCAGGGGACGCGGAGGGGTTCGAGCAATGTGGTTGTACAGTGTATATACTTCGCGTTTCTATGTGCAGATGTTACACACGTGTATCACGGTAGCTGCCGGTGTGCGGTGCCAGTAATTCAGATTGTATCCTCTCTAATTTCAACAGGTATCGCTATCGTTTTAATTACCCTAACCTTTGCTACCCCGGAGGCTGGTACGAAGCACGTCTTCATAGAAAGCTTTGGGGGTTTTATTCAGGACAGACATTTGCGGTTATGTTTTGTGTGACCGATTCATCCTGTAGTTTAGACGGAAGCTGTTGGGTACTGCTGCGGGCATCAAAATAAACTACAGCCAATCAACATGCGTGCATTTCTGATTTAATAATAATAATAATAGTTATAAACGGTTTCCTACGCGAGACAATGTCTGCAAAAACCTGGCAGAATTCTGTAATAATTTCTGTTATCACAGAACTGAGGAATCGTGGGGCCACTGGATCTGCAACTCGTTTACAAAGGGGTCCTGGTCTTGACACTGAGGGAGTTACAAAAAAAAAAAAAAAAACATGACATGACATGACATCCACATCGTTAATTACAGCACAGCACAACACACACGTTTAAGTGGCTACAAGCCCTGTGTTTAACAGGCACACGGCACGTTACTCGTGCACAGACTGGGTTCATTGGTGATTGTCTTCACCTGGTTCGGGGCTCAGTCATTGGTAGCGAGGGTTTGTATAAATACAGCGGCTTTGCTGCCCTGCTAACCCGATTCTTTTTTGGCTGCTGAAATGTGTGCGTCTAGGGGATTGCTGTGCTGTTTCGTGCAGTTGCTTTGGGCTGTAAATGGTAAATTCCCTTACACAGTCCTCGTTTGAACCCCCATGCGTCAGTCTTGCATTGACTCCACCTGCTCTCCCATCGACCTGCGTTTACTCTGTTTGCTTGAGCATTGTAATATAGGGTTTGCTTGCATGCAAGGCGTTTGATAATTGCGAGCTGAAGACGTGAAAACCTTGAAACGTGCTAATGCATAGCAAACCATGATTTATATCAAATGTTTTTAGATTTTTTTTTTTTTTTTTTTAACACATGGGTAGAGCAACTTGCAGTACATGAAATACAAAACTTGAATGATCCGAAGTTTGATCGATACAATCAAGTGCTGTGCGCGTCTGAAGTCATTTGATATTTCTTACTTTCGAACATTAGCAAATGGAACGCTTTTAAACTAGCAATATAGTACAGGCTGCATTGCACGGCTCATGTATTCAGCTATTTAAATTGTTTGTAAACTGCCACCTGGAGGCCCAAAACGAAGTTTGTCACATTTTCCTTAACTTGGCGCTTGCTTAAAATGAAAGGCATGCACACTAGTTGCTAAATAATTCATCTCTCTTTGATTCAGGCACACTATTTGTAATTCTATCTACCCTTCGTTTATAATGCTCTTTGAATTCGTTGAGTAGATTTCAGCTATAGTATTGTGTATTTATTTGCTAGAATTTCTCTGCTGGTGTAACTCGATGGGCTCTGTTTCAGGGTTTGGTTCCCCTATCGATCACATAGGCCTGGGGAGCTCGCAAGCTGCTGTTGTCTCAGAAAGGGATCAGAAAAGTCATGGCATTCTTCCGAGCAATGGCGGTAAGTGCTCCATTGGAAGCAGTGCTGGTTTGTTGACTGACGGTAATCTAAACTCGAGAGCTGACTTTCTACAAAGTCTGTAGCCAGCGCTTCAGATAAGGTTTTGGGTCTGCGAGTAACTTACCCTCCAAATAACACTGAGAGAGTAAAATGTATCTAAGGGGTAAAATGCAACATTTTTTGAAGCCATGAGTAATCTCGGTACATCCTGCACAGCCTTTAATGGTGATGGGGTAGGCATTAAAAAAAGAGCCTTCCATTTTAACTGCAATATTACTTTTAACTACTGCGCAACCACTAAGGTATCACACTGACTGCAGATTAATTGCGTTACTTATATTTAATAATTACAAAACAGTTCGTTCAGTATTACAGGCACTTATTTTAGCGTTTGCCTCCGACTACGGTTCCAGTTGAATTTGTAGCTGGACTGGGGCGTTTACCCTTCAAACCGTGCAGCTTTGAGTTCTTATTCTTACTGCGATAGACAACAGGGGTTAGCCAGAGATTGGATAATGTTTGTAAAGTAGTTTTTTCTTGTGTACAGTTTCCTAGTAACTGAAGACATTGTATTCTGGGAGGTGTAGTTAGTGGAAGTTTTTGGGAAGGGAGGCAGACAAGCTGTGCAGCAAAATTGCTATGCGTTTTGGGTGCCTATTTGTACGCGTTAAATTTAGTGCGTATTTCGGATTTTAATGCTTTAAACAGCAGGTACATAGTTTATCTACACCGCGCATTTTAACCTTCTGCATTGAAACATTGGTGTCGGCCCCATAGGCTATTCATATAATACACTAAAATATCACTTGCAACCTGGATCTATCATCCTTGTTTCTAAAATACAACGTATGTGTTTTCAGAGTTTCTGTCATCCACCGATACGTTTCTGGAAGAGGGGGATGTTATGAAAGAGGTAAGTGTGCAACATATCAAGAATCAGTGACAGACAGTGTAATAACAAACTTGGCGATTGTGGCACCATGGGGCTAGATTCTATGACTTCTGTGTAGGACAGCAGTGTTGGTGCAGAAAGGCTGCCTGTGGGAGGAGGGATTGGATCTCTGCCTTATACTGACTTTCCCCTCTTTGAAACTGAAACCCTTAACTTATTCCCCCCCACCCCACCCCATCCTAACAGATACCAAGAAATGCCCCTGACGTGAAAGAGATAAAGTGGGCCAAAGATGGCAACACCGTTAAAATCCCATATTCTGTGTCGAAGCAATACGGTAAGTACTTAAACCAAATCCCTGTGGTTCTGCAATGGGAGTCCTTGGAGTCCTTATAAACCAATGATAAACTGTGTACAGAGCATTTATGGCTACCGAGAGAAATGGTCAACCCTTTTTTGTACATTACAGGTGTAAACACATGTTGCCTCCTAGATCTGTTATCAAGTTAAGTTTGTATTTGTTTTGTTGGATGTTCGGCTTCAGCTGGATGCAGGAGAGCGTTGCTCTGCATGTAACTTCTCCTCCTCCTTTCCCTCAACTCCTCCGCGTCCACCTCCTGCAGACGAGCACAGCCTGGCCCTGGTTAAGCAGGCTTTCTCTGGATTTGAGGAGCAGACCTGTGTCCGCTTCGTCCCAGTGACCACCGAGGAGGATTACATCGTCATCAACCCTGTCACCGGGTGGGTTGCAAAGATCTGCTAAAGTTAAAACAACACGTTCGATGTACGTGGAAGTGAAATGAGCTGGCTGTTTAAAGGCACTGTCGACCGGTATATCTCTACTTTTTTGCACTATGCTAGGAAGGTTGTTTCTTTGGTTGCTGCTGCCATGTTATAGATTGCATATGCAGTGATACTTTTTTCTATATCTTGCGTACATGTAATTGAACTTCACACCCACTGTAATTGTTTTCCCCTCGACTGCGTGTTTGCCAGTAGTGTTTGCAAAATTATTTATAATTTATTTCATGTTAGTTTAGTTGTTCCATAGTGTGTTCAGGAAACTTATTTTGTGCACCTTCCCCCCCCCCCCCCCCCCCCCAAGAATTACACTTCTCAGAACTGTAACCGGTCCCTTGCTCTCGCGTTCTCGCTCGCTCTTGCTCTTGCTCTCAGGTGTTACTCATCTGTGGGTCATGCTGGCGGTGGCCAGTTGGTTTCCCTGGGACTGAACTGCATCAAGCGAGACATGGGAGTTGCTACACATGTGCTCATGCATGTCCTGGGCTTCTGGCATGAGCACACCAGGGTGAAGCGTGACAAACACATCGCTGTGAAGCGGCAGAACATCTCGCCAGGTGAGGGTCACTACCAGTAGCCAATAGTATGATCCAGTTATTTATTGCCACCATAGTGGCCAGTTTTGATGAAAGGCAGCACAGGAATGTGTTAGGAAATGATGGGGATGGTGGTACTGACCTCTGTTAAATACTGGGATTATCTGGCGGTGTGCATTGTGATTCTGACTCGTTTTTGCTTCCTATTTTCAGAACTCGCCGGTAACTTCAAGATCCGTGCTGAAAACACGCTAAAAAATGAATACGACTACAATTCCGTATTGCACTACAGCCAGTAAGTGTTGCAAGACTTAATCATGAGTGCTGGAAGTTTATAACTCCAGAACCAAGCAAATGTTTCCTGTGCAAAACATTACGTCTTTGTCAGGTTGTGATTGTGCAAGATGAGGTGATTTGGACATCTGCTTGAATCTCCATTCAGATTTGCATATAGAAAGAAACTTGTGTCTTGAATGCAGAAATGGCTTTTTTTTTTTTTTTTTTTTTTTTTTGGCAGTATATAGCCGTCTTTGGGGAAACGTTTTCTCTCATGGTGGATCCAAATGGCTGTAATTTCAGCAGGCTTGCGGTTGATGAATTACTCTACTCTAGTGTTGTGTTTAATTCCAGGTATGCCTTCTCTGTAAACCAGCAGCAAGCTGCAACTCCCATTCCTGACACCAGCGTTCCTATTCGTTGGAGGAAAGCTCTGAGCGAGAGCGATATAAAAAGAATCAACACGTGGTACAACTGTGACAATCATCTAGCAGGTAAGACTGCTCCGCTGTGTATGCTCTTACACCAGGCAGGCTGCTCCGCTGTGTATGCTCTTACACCAGTCAGGCTGCTCCGCTGTGTATGCTCTTACACCAGTCATGCCTCCTTATGTTGAGATCCTGCCCCAGACATGCTACCCCTGAGAGACTGCAATTTCGAATTGGCTACTTTTCATAATAAATCACAAATAGTTAATTTGCCAGTTGTCATTTTGTGCAGTTTGAGTTTTGGCTTCATGGCTCAGACTCTTTGGAACTCTCTCCTAGCTTTGGTGTGTGATGCTCCCACCGTCACTCGCTTTAAATCAACTCTCAAGACCCACCTGTTCTCTTGCTTTCCATGCTCTTTAAGCCTGATATCTGCTATTAGCTGCTGTGTTGTTGCTACTATATCATATCATTATGCATTTTGTCAATGTAATTAATGTATTATGCTTTTTTTTTACTGTAAATCATGTATTATGCATTTCTCTCTATTTCAAGTATTATGGATTTTCTTACTGCAGCTTGTAAAGCGCTTTGTGATGGTGCTCTGATATGAAAGGCGCTATATAAAACAGATTGATTAATTGATACTCCTCACTGATCTCGTTTCAACCTGCTCTGAATAGCATAGCCCCACTACCCTGTAACTTCTTATTAGGGCAATCCATAACAATACAACTTAGGTTAGTTGTGTACAACTTAGGCTAGTGTCTTTCGTCTGACAAGGCTTTGAGGACAAAACTTCAGTAAAAATCAATTTCTTAATGCCTTTAAGATGGCGACCAGGGCCACAAGAATGCTGACTCCCATCTTCTGGTGGAAAAGCCGCTGCAAAACTCGGAGAGGGACGTCCTGAATCTTGGAGTCTCTCCCCCTGTGGCTGCCCCAATCACTGCAGCCGCCGGAGACACCACAGGCCCTGCCTCCAGCACTCCTTTCTCAGCCTGGCACACAGCTAGCACGCCGGCCTCGGCCTCGCCGGCCTCCAGCACGCCGGCCTCGGCCTCCAGCTCGCCGGCCTCGGCCTCCAGCTCGCCGGCCTCGGCCTCCAGCTCGCCGGCCTCGGCCTCCAGCTCGCCGGCCTCGGCCTCCAGCTCGCCGGCCTCGGCCTCCAGCACGCCGGCCTCCAGCTCGCCGGCCTCGGCCTCCAGCTCGCCGGCCTCGGCCTCCAGCTCGCCGGCCTCGGCCTCCAGCACGCCGGCCTCGGCCTCCAGCTCGCCGGCCTCGGCCTCCAGCTCGCCGGCCTCGGCCTCCAGCTCGCCGGCCTCGGCCTCCAGCTCGCCGGCCTCGGCCTCCAGCTCGCCGGCCTCGGCCTCCAGCTCGCCGGCCTCGGCCTCCAGCTCGCCGGCCCCGGCCTCCAGCTCGCCGGCCTCGGCCTCCAGCACGCCGGCCCCGGCCTCCAGCTCGCCGGCCCCGGCCTCCAGCTCGCCGGCCCCGGCCTCCAGCACGCCGGCCTCGGCCTCCAGCACGCCGGCCCCGGCCTCCAGCACGCCGGCCCCGGCCTCCAGCACGCCGGCCTCGGCCTCCAGCACGCCGGCCTCGGCCTCCAGCACGCCGGCCTCGGCCTCCAGCTCGCCGGCCTCGGCCTCCAGCTCGCCGGCCTCGGCCTCCAGCTCGCCGGCCTCGGCCTCCAGCTCGCCGGCCTCGGCCTCCAGCTCGCCGGCCTCGGCCTCCAGCTCGCCGGCCTCGGCGGTCTCCAGCACCCCGGCCTCCAGCCAAGCAGACTTGTCTGTTCGTACTTCTACAGGATATGACCAGACCACTCTCCAGTCCAGTGAGGTCACCCAGTCTCTGCTTCCCAACCCTTCCCCTCGACCTGCCTCTCTGTTCTGTGACTTTGAGCTTGACCTGTGTGGCTGGGAGAACTGCAGCAGCGGGGACTTCAACTGGCTGCTAAGGAGGGAGAGGCCGGCTGAGTTTGAGACCCAGACTCTGCCTGATGGCCATGCCAGCTGCCGCAACTTTGCAGGCGAGTCTGTACTCAGTACACCCTGAGCCTGGTTTTGCATGGTCTTTCACACTGGTGTGGTGGTGCTTTGCATTTCTGGTCAAGTGCTTGTATGTATTCGGGACATGACTTCATTTACCTGCACCCATTCTGAACAACGCTCCATCTTATATTTTTGCACGGTGCTAAATTGCTTTCCTTTGCTGCAGGACAGTACCTGTACCTGGAGGCAGTGTTTCCCCGGGAAAGTGGTGAAACTGCAGTCCTCATCAGCCCCGTCTTTGAGGGACCCAAATGCCTGTCCTTCTGGTACAGCCTGATCGGAGATGGCGTGGGTAAGTTAGAGGCACGGTCTAATCAAGTGCCTTGTTCTCAGACCAAGAGGTATGCCTACTAATGAATGTTCTACTGTGTACTTGATTACAGTGATTCTAAAGCTACAGTGGCAGAGACTGTAGGATAGTGGCCATTCCAGTGACTTTTGGGTAGCAGTATACCAAGGATGGCTTGTTGTGGGGAAAGTCTTAAACATTCCATATACATTGCCAGTGCTCTTTGTTTCTTGAGATACTGGCTGGGAGTAAGGGCACTATTGTGTTAACAACATTTAAGCATTTAGTTAAATCTATTGGGGGTGCAGATTTGGGGACTTGTGGCCTCTGGGAAGCTTGAGACCTGTTTTTGTCTGCAGGTGCTCTCAATTTGTATGTGCAGTATGTGAGCTCTCCAGACAGCTGGCACAAGCTGTGGTCTGCTAGTGGTGCCATGCCCAGGAAGTGGTACTTTCAGCAACTGGATCTGTTTGTCAAGGCTGAGGAGGAGTACCAGGTCAGATGAAACTTGTAGTGTATCTAGAGCATTGTACAGCAAAGGCATTGGCCTGAATCTCTTCTATTTGCCTGGGCAGCTTTGCAAGTGAGATTTGATTTTGTGCCAAACCCTAAAGAGTAAGTTTGGGCACCCTGGTTTGCTCGCGTACATTGTGACTGCAAAATCCTGCTCAGGAAAGTGAGCAGAACAAACTGACCTCGCTCTCTATATTAGACTTTTTATCATGGTGTTATTTGTATTCAAAACAGACACCTTTTTGTTTTGCTGCTTGTGTAGATTCTGCTGGAGGGAACCATCCGCAACAACTACTGTGGTGACGCTGCAATAGATGACCTGTCTGTCTCGGAGACCCTCTGCATGCCTCTCCAGAAGAGGCTCCACAGGCGTCGCGAGCTGCCAGCTACCGCAGCACCTGAAGGGAGTCCCTCTGTCTCCATTGCCCCAGTGCTGCCCCCTCCAGAGGTGCTGGAGACGCTGTTCTGTGACTTTGAGAAGGGGCTGTGTGGCTGGTCCCAGTGTACCAGTGATGAGTTTGACTGGGAGCTTCACCAAGAGAGACTGCCTCCCCTGCTCGGTGCCACGCAGCCAGACTCCCTGGGGAAGTGTCGCAACTTGGAAGGTACAGTTTGGACACTGGTCTAATATTCAAGGATACTGGTTCTATTATGGTAGTGAATTAAACAGAGCTTCCAGAAGGGCAGTTTGTAGCTGGCCTATACAGAGCAGTGCCTACATAGAGGCTGTATTCCTGGTCTGCAGCAGGGCAATGTGTAGCTCCAGTCTACATTGCTACCTCCCTCTGGTCTGTTGCAGGGCAGTACCTGTACATGGAGGCAGTGTATCCCAGGGAGAGTGGTCAGACTGCAGTCCTCATCAGCCCAGCCTTCAAGGGACCCAAGTGCCTGTCCTTCTGGTACAGTCTGTTTGGAGATGGTGTGGGTGAGTAATCCTGCTAGTGTTGGCTGCATTGTTTAATGATTTCTTTCCGGGGACCAAAAACAGTTCTCCTACAAACTACGCAAGTAGAAAGGAGACACTTTTGCATTGGAACATTTCTCTCAATTTATGTTTGAACTGTATCTTAAGAGTGCCTTGCCTTGGGTCATAGAAACCCTCCTGTAATTTTTTTTTCTTCCTCTTGGAAAAAGCTGTAACTGCAAAAAGCAGCAGGCAGTTTTTGTGCTCTGGCCAAGTGTCTGCCTGTCTCCTCTTTCTTCCCCAGGTTCTCTCAATGTGTACGTGCAGTATGTGAGCACAGCTGACCGCTGGCACAAGCTCTGGTCAGTCAGTGGGAACAAGAGCAGGAAGTGGCATCTGGCTGAACTGGAACTGTTTGTGGAACCCAACGAGACATTCCAGGTGGGAATTATTTGGGCATCCGAGTTGCCTTTCTGTAAATGCTTAACATTGGGATGTTTGTATATTTTAATGACTGGCCTACTTAAGATTATACAAAGCGCTATATATATATATATATATATAAAAAAACAGGACAGCTAAACTGTTTACCTGTTAAACAAAAATAAAATAAAACAGTTTTTAAATCAATAACACAAAAAGGCTTCACACTGTACTTTTGTCTTTATACTCTTGAGCACACTATCAAGCGGGCTCTCCACACAGCAGCAGCCCTGAGCAGACTGACTGCTCTCCTTAAACACCCTGCACCTGGCTCTAATTTACAATGATAGCCAGGTGCAGGTGATAATTAACAATAATTAACAAAACCAATTAATAAACAAGTGTGCATTTGCACATGTTTATCTAAAGCAGATTTATCAACCTTTATCAATCGATCTATCAGTATGTGTGTATATATATATATATATATATATATATATATATATATATATATATATATATATATATATATATATATATATATATATATATATAATTACACACACACAATCTTGCATCAGCAACAACCTGAACTTTAGTTCAATAAATGCAAAATACTAAAACTAAACTTTTGTCTTACAAATCTAGAAGGCATATGGTGTGGCAGCAGAAGCTCCAGTAAACACTTCCTTTCCACTCTGCAGTGGTCGTGACCTGTGCTGTAACTCTGTCCTACACCTGTAGTTTATTGAAACCTAATTGTGTTTCTTCTCTAGATCCTTTTGGAGGGGACCATTGGAAACAGTCCCTGTGGGGATGTAGCTGTTGATGACGTCTTTGTGACGGGACACCATTGTGTCAAAGGAGACTCTGCACACACCCCTGTTGCAAGAAATAAAACTTAAATATATTTTGTATTGACTAATACATGTATATGTGCAGTAATGCTCCACTATACACTGCTCCAAACAATTAAGCAGTTGTATGTGTATGTATAAAGCATTATTTTTCAAAGAAAAGTTTTGATTTCTGGAAGGAAATGTAGCTGGTTCCAGCCTAACTTTGCCACTTTCAGCAGAAGGACGTTAAATAACAAAGGACATATGCTTTTCTCGGTTCCTACAGGTAATGTTTTTAGTGTGTATGCATGACCAAGGCAAGCTCATTGCACGGGCAGTTCTTGATACTACCATGCGGTGGCGACATTTTCCACTTATCACTGTCCAAAGTTCTGCAACTGGATCTTGCTGCCATGCGCTATCGGAGATACTTGTCCCTGTTTGGAAGTATGAGTATTTTTGTAAATGCACTCTGGTCAGTAGATGGTGGTGAACACTATTTAAAGTATTGGAAAAATTATAAAATGCACCGCCCTAGCAAATTCAGGTTACACAAAAGCTATCACTTGAATCATAAAAAAAAAACCTCTATTCTTTTACAAGTACTAGATTAACCACAAGAGTTGTTAGAGGAAGTTATGGGATAGTATATGTATGCTGTGCCTAATTTGATGAATCACATATTTTACTAAATTTATTTTCCTAGTTTGTGAAATTGACAAGTGTGGTGCATAGTCTATATACTAGGGTGTGTGTTTTTGCTGGTCATTTTGTGTCATTTGACATAAACCGTGGCATAATTTGCAAAACAGGATAGTGGTCTTGCTCATTTTGTGAAGTACGCAAAGCTTATTATACAAATTAGGAATCATATTTGAACAGTAGGAACCACATGGCAGCGTTGCGTCACCTTGAGTCTAACCCTAACCCAGCGTCGCCTCGAGTCGATCTGTAACTCGCTCTACCTAGCGTCACCTCAAATCTAACCCTAACCCAGCATCGCCTCGAGTCTAACCCTAACCCAGCGACACCTTGAGTCTAACCCTAACCCAGCGTCACCTCGAGTCGATCTGTAACTCGCTCTACCTAGCGTCACCTCAAATCTAACCCTAACCCAGCATCGCCTCGAGTCAATCTGTAACTCGCTCTACCTAGCATCACCTTGAGTCTAACCCTAACCCAGCGTCACCTCGAGTCGATCTGTAACTCGCTCTACCTAGCATCACCTTGAGTCTAACCCTAACCCAGCGACACCTCGAGTCTAACCCTAACCCAGCGTCACCTCGAGTCTAACCCTAACCCAGCGACACCTCGAGTCTAACCCTAACCCAGCGTCGCCTCGAGTCTAACCCTAACCCAGCGTCACGTCGAGTCTAATCCTAACCCAGCGTCACCTCGAGTCTAACCCTAACCCAGCGTCACCTCGAGTCTAACCCTAACCCAGCGTCACCTCGAGTCTAACCCTAACCCAGCGTCACCTCGAGTCTAACCCTAACCCAGCGTCACCGAGTCGCGTCACCTCGAGTCTAACCCTAACCCAGCGTCACCTCGAGTCTAACCCTAACCCAGCGTCACCTCGAGTCTAACCCTAACCCAGCGTCACCTCGAGTCTAACCCTAACCCAGCGTCACGTCACCTCGAGTCTAACCCTAACCCAGCGTCACCTCGAGTCTAACCCTAACCCAGCGTCACGTCGAGTCTAATCCTAACCCAGTGTCACCTCGAGTCTAACCCTAACCCAGCGTCACCTCGAGTCGATCTGTAACTCGCTCTACCTAGCGTCACCTCAAATCTAACCCTAACCCAGCGTCACCTCGAGTCGATCTGTAACTCGCTCTACCTAGCATCACCTTGAGTCTAACCCTAACCCAGCGTCATCTCGAGTCTAACCCTAACCCAGCGTCACCTCGAGTCGAGCTGTAACTCGCTTTACCCAGCCTCACCTCGAGTCTAACCCTAACCCTGCGTCACATAGTCTAACTAGAACTTGAGCTCTACCCAGCGTCTTCTCGATTCTAACTGTAACTTGCTCTACCCAGGGTCACCTCGAGTCTCCGCTCTCTAGTAAATTAACCAATTACTTCATTGTTATTATCAGCACAAAGGGAACATGGTTGAGATGTTAGTGTGTGGTCAAACTTGATTTTGAAGCATAATCTTATTATTTTGCAAGTAGTAGCCTGTCCAAAAAACAAACAAACAAAAACTCCAACATTGAACATTGCTGTGTACGAATGCCGTGCTCCTCTGAAAGCATGAAGCAGTGTAGAGACTTGCAGGGCGCACACGCAGCTCCACATGTCAACTGTCACATCCAGGACGCGAATCCGCTCTCGATAGCTTACCTGTCCGACACCCGACCATCTCCACCAAGCCACGCTATAAAAACGAAACCTGGGCTGTAGACGTTTTCACCGAGAAAAGCATAGGCGCATTTGTTTACTTTCCTTGGTTTTATCTTTACTGGCGTGTTTACAGCAGGTTTAAAACACTAAACCGAATCTACAGCGTGCTGTGGTAATGCGTGCCTTATTCACAATCAAATCCGAACCGTGCATGTGCAATGAGTACACCACATTTTCTATGTTGTATACTGAGGCACAACTTGTAAATGAGAACAATTGGCCAGATGTATTTTTAAACCGGCAGTGTGAATTTAGATAACACGGGTTTAGAACTCATAGCACAGTGTATGTATGCAATATTCAAAAAGATTATACAAATATTATAAAATGAGTTCGGCACAGTAGATGAGTTCTAAATATATATATGATTATATATATATATATATATATATATATATATTCGGCACATATATATATATTAATATATTATATATATTAGTTAATATATACATCAATCTTTGTGTGTTTCCCGTACAAAAGGGCATATGCGCATATATATATATATATATATATATATATATATATATATATATATATATATATATATATATATAATTGAGTGTTGAGTTTGCACTTTTACCCCAGGGTATTAATTGTTTTTTTTCGTAGTCCCGGTGTTTTAGTTGCTACAGTATTGACTATTGATGTCATACTATGTCCCTGACTATCGGGTGTGTCGGCTCGCCATCTCGGTTGGTGACCAGCCTTCGGTCAGTACTGGGCCGGAGTCGTTACAATCGTTCAAATAGCAGGCAGTTCTGGCCTGCCTCTGCCAAAGCACTTTTTAAATATATGTGTTTATTGATTTTTTTTTTTTTTTTTCGGTTGGTACACCCACTAATTTTGTTAGTGTATTTTGTAAGTGGGCGACCGTATCTTCTTATTATTGAATTATTATTCTTCATTCCCATCGAATGCTTCTGTACATGTACAGTATATAAACAAGCACAAACTATCAATCAATAAATAAATAACATGGGCTGTTCAAGCAATAAGCATGAACCCTCTCCCTCTTGAGACTCACGAGAAAAAGCTTTTCCTTCGTATTGCTTTCCTCAGGATTAAGCCTGCCGTCTCACTTAAACTGCTTCTCTCTCGCAGAATAATCTGTCTCCCCTCACCCGTGTAGGGTACAAATACATTTTCAATAATGTAATTGTCATCATGTGTAGTAATGATTAACTGCACACTTAGTTACACAAAGTCACATAAGATTTTCATTCTACCAATGACATAATTATCAAAGTAATATTTATAAAAGGAAGGGAAAATGCCCTTAAGCTAAAACATATGATCCAAACGCGAGTCTGTTCAAACTTTACGTCAAATCAATTTGTTTATTTAACATTTCTAAGTTATTACTAATAAGCTAAATTCACAAAGCTAAAATATACATAATCAAACAGACTGTTGGAGATTTTAGCTTTGTGAATACGTAAAAACAACAACTCAAATTCAACAAATCAATCCCTGCCAGGCTCGAGATCAGCGACAGCGCTGGCAGGAGAGAGATATACAATTATTATTATTATTATTATTATTATTATTATTATTATTATTATTATTATTATTATTTTATTATTATTATTTAGCGCTTCCGCACATTTTGGAGGTAACCAGCCAGAAAGAAGTCAAATTCTGCTGCACAAATACATTTTACACTTCATTCTGAATAAAACGTGTGTGGAAAAACAAATGTGAGGAAACGGCCTGGCGAGTGCTCGGCAAAACATTCAACGATTTGACCAAACGTATAAACTGGACTGGAGTGAAAGGCAAAAGACCCCTCAGAGATCTGGCGATGAAGGATGTTGTTCTCATTGGTTTACGTGTTCATGTATTGATGAAATGGTGTATTACTGCACTGATAGTTTTAGATCTGTTCCGCTGTTTACGCACATGCCGTGTTAATCAATTTATTACATTTGTACATACAAAATAAACTATAAAATAGATTCAACTGATATGTTCAGTGGTTTGTGCAGTTAAATAATATTGGTATAGAAGCGAGAACAGGTAACATGGGCAGTCTTAATCAGGAGATACTGACGTTCATGTCTGAATTATTGGGTTTATTGGATAATTGTGCAGGTGCAGTTAGAAGGAACAGATTATCAGCAAAAGCTGCAGATGGGGAAATAGAAGCTTTCTAAAGAGATGGGACCAGTTGGTGGGAACAGCAGGAGGACGCAAAGCTGGGGAACTGCTAAAGCATGCAGCTCTGAAGAAGCAAGAAGCATTTAAATCTGTGATGCGTGTGTGTGTGTGTGGTGCTCTTACATCCTTTGTATATAAACATAACTTTCTCTTTTTCTGTTCTCTTTAAGTAAACGTGAATATTTGTCTTCCTTGTTCAGTGCTTTTATGTTCATAAATCTTTTATTTTTTTCAGCATACACAAGTCCTTCAGATACATGGACTGTTATACAGAACAGCCCGTCAAAGCTGACTGTGCGGGACTAAAATAGTTAATCAGTGTACGCGTGGGTTGTTGGTTTGTAGAGGTTCAAAATAAAGACACGGTGTTTATTTGATTCTAGACTGTTAGTCTATACAGGTGTCAATTTAAACACGTTTCACTGACCCAAGTATGGGTCGCCATGCAAGGGCTATTTGTTTTTGGCTTGACATTTACAATTCAAAGCTGCTTACATTTGCTGGGCTGCGGGCCAGTACCGTTGGACCGCTTCCGGGCCGTAATACAGTTTGACATTGGGCTGGTTTCGGCAGCGGTCATTGGACCCGAATCACAGCCGTAATTGGGCTGCTACTGGGTCTGGGTATGTTCTCCACTCTTAAACATAGTGACACCATAAAAACACACACACACAAATAACAAAGCATTCAAAAACAGTTAAAGCAATCATATGAACAGTAATACAAAATAAAACCATAGAAAAGCAAACAATTCCAATATACATGATCGAGGTCATAGTCAAATTAAAGTGTTTGCATCCCTGGTTAGATTTTAAAAGAAATATTGTAAAGAGATCATTTTTATCTCTGTCCCGCAGCTCTGAGATTCTGTTGTAATCAGGACGCTGTGTGTGAGAGAAAGAGAGAAGGAGATGTGAAGCGGAGAGCCTGGGTAAGTAGCTCTGTAGCCTCTATTTGTAGTGTGACGATGGGGTTACATCACTTTTCTGGGCAGGGAATTGGCACACATGTTCGTTTTAAAGGCAGTGCGAGCGAGTGAGCAAGTAGGAGTTATCCAAGCGATGCGCTGGGGACCCGACAGAGCCCGGTCGCTGAGCTGTAACGGGAGACTGCACTAGTTGCGACACGGAGCTGGACTTGAACGAAGACCAACCGAGGCGCACCTACCAGTCCTTACCGTTTCTTTGTTTTATGCCATTATGGTTTGAACTTTGCGTTCCTGTGATTCTTAATCTACTAAAATGCTGTCAGAATTTGGACCTGGATTCTGGGGAAGAAAACTCCGCATTTAACTGAACCCAATATTTTTGCCTCTTCATCGTCTGACTTATGAGAAGCTTTTTTTTTCAAAACCAGCAAAGAATACACTCGGAGTTTTATTCATTATAACAAACAAACAAAAACCACAGAGAACTTCCTATCTGTTAAACATATTTAGTATGATTTTATTTTTTTTCGAATGACATTTGACCTTGTGAGGTTTTTGGCAGACGGCTGGTCATCTGTGGGGATTTGGGGATTACACTTTTGGGAAGCACTTAATATGTGGAAATCACTGGACCACGTATTTAAAGATACCTTTTAACAGAATACCTTGAAAAAAGGATCTCCCGCAGAGTGATAAGTGATCCACCTCCATGAAATTTGATTAGATAAAAAAAAAACATGTTTTTTTAATCTAAGCACAGGATCAATTAAAGAACAGTGTCTCACCCTAAAGCCCTTGAGTGTCAATACTTTGTATTAACTTCACGACCTGTCATTGAAGGAAAAGACTGCACTTTTCGTTTTTGTTTGTTCAATTTGTTCTCTGAATGTGGATTCTTTGAGACTTGCAAAACTGTATTTGGAAACCAATCTTTACCCCATAGCTTGCTTGCTAACAGTGAGAACAGGAGAGAAGATTTTATCACAACTAAACTGAAATTTCTTAGTTGAAAGGCAAGTGTACTGATTCAGCTATTTTTCAGCAAATATTACTTTTATTAACAGGTTGTTTTTTTTTTTTTTAAATTAAACTAAAATCTTTCAGGGGATTAGGAAAAAAAAACACTCCATCTTGTTATCATGAGGAAAACAAATCGCAGAAGTTGCAGATTCACTGCAGAGCTTGGAAGAAGTTTGGACATGCATTTATCATCCTGTCAGTAGAAGTGGTTTTAAAGACAGATTTAAAGAAAAGCTTTTGTGACAGACTGACACCTCCATCACTTATCCCCATAAAACAGTATCAGCAGCCTGGCAGCAGTCCCTTCTCTGATCATCCTTCCAATAGATTAGCTGTTTGTGTGACAGTCCAGCATGGCTTCTTGGAGTGAGCAGGCATGTTTTCCCATCACCAGTGGTGGTCCCATCAATGTTAACAACAACATCAGCTTCTGCAACCGGAAGACAGCTCCCTATTCCCCCGAAGCTACTGCTGTCTTCGCTACAGTGGTCACCTTTATGATCTTCTTCACAATCTTTGGGAACGTTCTGGTGATTATCGCCGTGCTGACAAGCCGCTCCCTGAAAGCCCCGCAGAACCTCTTTCTGGTCTCGTTGGCCGCTGCTGACATCCTGGTCGCCACCCTGATCATCCCTTTCTCTCTGGCGAACGAGCTGATGGGCTACTGGTACTTCAAGACTGTGTGGTGTGACATCTTCCTGGCCCTGGATGTCCTGTTCTGCACCTCCTCCATCGTCCACCTCTGTGCCATCAGCCTGGACCGCTACTGGTCTGTCTCACAGGCCATTGAGTACAACTCCAAACGCACCCCTCGCAGGATCAAGTGCATCATCCTTATTGTGTGGCTGATTGCTGCCTTCATCTCCTTCCCTCCCCTGATATCCATGAACAAGAAGAAGGCCCAGCCCGGGGAGGATGCATACCCTCTGTGCGAGCTCAACGATGAGAAGTGGTACATCCTCTCCTCCAGCATCGGCTCCTTCTTCGCCCCCTGCATCATCATGATCCTGGTCTACATCAGGATCTACCAGATCGCCAAGCAGAGGACCAGGCAGCTGCCCGGGGAGCACGCCAAGGCCGGTGCAGCGATGCAGAAGCCGGCCGGCACGGAGGACAAGATCAATATTGTGCCCGACACCAACCAAAACGGGCACCACCACAACCAGCACCTCAAACCGAGCTCCTTGCCAGCACAGGACGAAAGTGCAGTGCTGCAAAACGGACATCAAAGAAGCTCCTCCTTTCCCCCAGCCCATCTCCAGGTGCCCACTCCAGAAATCCAACTACAACAACAGCCCCCAGTGCCTTCCCACCTTTCTTACTCTCCAAAGGAGGGTTCCATGAAACTCCAGGAAGCTCCAGGACCTTGCATCGAACCGGGGTGCCTTTCCGCCGGTGGCCAGCAGGCAAGCACAGGGAGTGGAGTTGGAAGAGAGGGAAGGGGGTGTCAGGTGGTGGCCCCCAATAAAAAAGGGGAGAACTTAGATGATTCCACTTCCAGTTCAGAGCCAGGCGACGCCGACCTTGTCGAGGGAATTAATGGGAAAAAAGGGGATGTCGTACATGAAGGGGTTGACGGCGATATCTCCCCAGGCAACAACAGAGTCGAGGGCACCCCACCAACCCCCATCAAAATCGGGGACACCATCGCCACAGCAAGAGGGGAGATCATCCTGGTGAGCAAGCAGGCTACCCCGAGCGCCATCCGCCGCAAAGCCATGCAGAACCGGGAGAAGAGGTTCACCTTCGTGTTGGCAGTGGTGATCGGGGCATTCGTGGGCTGCTGGTTCCCTTTCTTCTTCCTCTACAGCTTGACGGCCATCTGCCCTGCTACCTGCCAGGTCCCAGAGGCCGTCTTCAAGTTCTTTTTCTGGATCGGGTACTGCAACAGCTCCCTGAACCCCGTAATCTACACCATCTTCAACCAGGACTTCAGGAGGGCTTTCAAGAAGATCCTCTGTAGGGGAAACATCAAGGGAACCTTTTGTTGACAGTTTTCTGCCGATATGAAACCTTATGGGTCACCTGAGCTAGGCTGACAGTCATCTATCTGATCTGCATTCCATCAGACAGCCAGTAAAGAGAATATTACCGTTCTGTTTTTGCAGTTCAAAGAATGACAAATGCACCTCCATAGGCAGACCTTTTTTGTGAGAGCTGGTTGGTTCATCTTTTACTGTAGGTATAGGAGACAGTGATACACAGACCAGAATCTAGATTGCTTTTCTGGAAAGAAGGGGACATGTGTGTTGTGAGGGTGCCCTGGAGACTCTGCTTCATTGCATGTGCCATGCGTTCGAAGCCTGTTTTAAGGAGAGCTGACCAATGGTCTATTAGCTCTAGCAATGTGTCAGTATCCCCCATTTTTCTTCTGTTCAAGATCGTTTTTTGTTTTTTGTTTTTTTTTATTGTGTGTTTTTATTTTGCTCAATTTGGAATTACATTGTAGATGAAAAGTTGCTGCTGTTGCTTCCTGGTACCTAATCATGTGTTGTAACTGAAATTCACACCATTGGCCCAGCTGCTGTCATCAGACCATGTGATCATCAGCAAGGGTACCAGGATGCAGCAGTTTATTAATAGATTTTTTTTTAAACTTTTTTTTTTTTTTTTTACTTATCCTGAATTTAGGATTAAAAAACAAAGTGAAAAAAAAAAAATTATATTATATATATATATATATATATATATATATATATATATATATATATATATATATATAGACACTGCACAAAAAAGGGTATTCAATAATACCTCTAATAAAGCAAATGAGTGTCAAGTACAGGAGTCTTTTTAGTAAAGAATTTACAAATGGGGAATTAAAAAACTCTAAGGTTTGGCTTAGAAAAACTATCATGTTTTCTAGAAGAAGTACCCAATAATGAACATTTTTGAAAGATCTAGAATGTGGAATGTAGTCTGGTTGTTAAAGGAGTTGTATGTCACTGTTATAGCATGCAGAATATGGTATGAATATGGTCTGTGAAGTACATGGTATAATACCACATCAATTCAATTAGAGAGTTGGTACGAACAGCGTATCCCCAGGATAAGCAACAGCTGTTTTTCAGAAATCATTTACCGCTGAAGTGAATCACCCTGGCTTGCATCAATCCCACAATAACTACAGATGGGGGCTTGATGCTATCCAGGGTGATTCCCCAGTGCTGCAAAATGCTCTAACAGAACTCTGCTTATGCAGGTGGGTTGTGGGTCGATCAAATCAATCCCTTAGCGCACTTTTAAAATAACAGGGATTGGCCAGTATTCAGTGCCTGAAATATTTTGGACAGGAGCCAGGTTAAGGAGAATGAGATGCACAGTGTAGTTAGTATAGGATGTTAAGGAATATAAAGGCTAGCTCCGGGAGAATATTGGAGCGCATCTTTGAATAGGTCATCTTGCACGATCTTTCTCTGAATAGTTTTTTTGTGCATTGTTGCATTGTGGCTTAGATGCAAAGTCGACAATGAATCACAAGCGATCCAACAGACTTTTTATATTTTGTTACAATTTGCATACTATGGCTACAATCTACAGATGTGTTTTTCCTATGGATGATGATGTTGTGTATGGGTTTATTTTGGAGTTCTGGTATTCAAGCATTGAGATAACCGTGTAGTAACCAAGACTTTAAACAGTGTGCATGCTATTTTAATTATCTAAACAGTGGCAGATCTAAATAACACAGCTCTTTTACGCCATATTAAACTATCTGTTGCAAAGAAATGTCACTAGGGACTAGCGCGCTGATATCAGGGTCTACACAACATGACGTATTGTACTGGATAGAGTGTGGATTTTTGAAAAAGCTTTGGTTACTGTATCATTACAAAGTGTTCTTTTCCATGTATTTTTTGCAATATGTCAGCAGGAGGGCTGGGCTCGAGCTTGTGGATCATTTCATATATAATATCTGGGGGCGGTTTTTGTCTGTATGTTTCAGTTTTGATTAAATAGAACGCTTTGCCTCCACGCTG
This sequence comes from Polyodon spathula, assembly GCF_017654505.1. Taxonomy (NCBI): domain Eukaryota; kingdom Metazoa; phylum Chordata; class Actinopteri; order Acipenseriformes; family Polyodontidae; genus Polyodon; species Polyodon spathula. Next base: position 2,040,203 of record NC_054564.1, on the reverse strand, counting down.
GTTTATGTTTACTCCTGATAAGTTTACCGCCTCCACTAAAGTTCCTCTATATTCCTGACCTCTTTTTTTTATTATGGAATGATTAGAACAAGTACAGAATCTCCTGGCGGCAGTGTGTTTGGGGTTTCCCATTACCAGTACCTACTCTACTGCCAGTAAGAAGCCAGACAAAGACAACTGCCTATAGTTTAACACCATCAGGGCTGAAGAAAGAGAAATACTTCTATTGTGTTGACTTCAAGTTTAGAGAGAGTGAAATGGGTGGCTATATAAAGATTTTGTTTTGTGCAGCTACTGGCAGCAGCTGAATCAGCTGCCTTAGTGTCAGTAGCAATCCTATGGGTAGTAACATTTGCATTATTATTATTATTATTATTATTATTATTATTATTATTATTATTATTATTATTATTATTATTATTATTATTATTTAGTTTTCAAAATACTCAGAAGCCACCCATTTTTACAGCGAAGAACAGTTAGTCTGTTTGGTCTGATTCAATGCAGCTTAAGGGCCCTTTAAGATAAAATCATTGCAAAATCAGATGAAATGACACAAGCTGGAAAAGCATCACAGGAATCGGACACGGCGAGGGAGACGCCCATTCCACACAATCAGTAGGTTCTTTGATACTCCTTCGATTATGTTTCGGTTGTATTTGACCCAACGCTAGTTTCCATTTATTTTCAATGTTACTGTTTACCCCTATAATAATATTTGATGATTTTTCCTAGGTTGGGGTCATGAACTCATAAACAGCAAATAAGAACATTGAGGTGTTTTTTTGTTTGTTTGTTTTTTTTTAAACTGAGTTTGTATACAAACAAAATGCCTCGAGTCAGTATGACCCAGGGTATTTATCTATGTAACTGTGTATGCATGTAGAAAATAAATTTAAAAAACCTTTCAAATGGTATTATTATTATTTATTATTATTATTATTATTATTATTATTATTATTATTATTATTATTATTATTATTATTATTATTATTATTATTATTATTATTATTATTATTTTGTAGGGGCAGCAGGGTGGCGTGGTGATTAATGCTGCTGCCTCACAGCGCCAGGGTCCTGGGTTCGATTCTGGCCTATCTGTGTGGAGTTTGCATGTTCCCCCCCGTGTCTGTGTGGGTTTTCTCTGGGTACTCTGGTTTCCTCCCACAGTCCAAAGACATGCTGTTGATGTTGATTGATCATTCTAAATTGCCCTGTGTGTGTGTGTGTGTGGTGCCCTGCGATGGACTGGCGTACCGTCCAAGGTGTAGTCCTTCCTTGTGCCCTGTGTCTGCCAGGTTAGGCTCTGGCTCACTGTGACCCTGTAAAGGATTAAGCAGTGATGGATAGATATTTGTGTTATGACCATGTCTCTCTCTACAAGCCAGAGGTGAGTAGCGGCTCACCGTCTCTACAGCATAAAAGAGTGAACGCTTTGTAAAGAAAACAATATGTACCAGTTTGTTTGTTTGTTTGTGAGCTGAAACATCACAGACGTACCTGAATTCTGAACATAACAGTTAAACACCGCCCTGCTGCCCTTCAGTAGCGAGGGTAGCAATGTCCTGCTGTTAGACTGTACCACAGTACCTCTCATTTCATTCTGTGTAATAGTTAGTAGAACAGGTTTGTTTGTGTTGCAGTGAGTGGTTTCATGGTGCGCTGTTTTGAGTATAACATGAATAACAAGAGGCTTAGTTTAATAAAACTGCATGAATTCTCTTGCTTGGAGAGATCCATCAGGAATGGGGTTATCTATGCAGCGGGTATAAATAACGTTTGAAGGACAGAGAATGAGAAAAGGGTACGCTAGCGCTGTACATCTCTTAACACTCCTGTTATTGTTGTTATTATTTTATTATCTTTAAATGGTCTTTTTATTACAATGTGGGTTTTTTTCAGTTAATAGAGTGAGCTGAAATAACTGATCTTTATTACTATTTAGTTGTTTTTTCTTCTATTAACTGTAAGTAGCTCAGAATTAAATTAAGTTGTTCTTTCTTACTCCCCCTTACACCTCAGAAGCTGCTCTGTGTAGCAATTTACATTAAGGGACAATTACTGTGTATTTACAGTGGTTACCTAGTCAATACATGTGCATTCACACATAATTGCAATGTTACTATGCACAGTTACAATGTACTGAATGTGTAACTCTTTTTGCACGATATATGCAAGTGCACAATTGTATAGAAAAGGGTTAGGATTAGGGTAAAGACCTGGTCACACGGGCAACTTTTGTCGATGGCAATAAGAGGAGCCCATTTGTTGCCTTCGTGTCGCTTTGCAGGTTGCGGTGGGCACACGAGAGACAATCATAATGCACGATGTTGCCACGAGACGTAAACATGCTGTGAAGGAAGACTACGATATAAAAATGTACTAATTGCAGTATGACAAATCTGTACTTCCTTCTTAATTAAATACAAGCTGTACATTAGTAGAATCATTTAGTTAGTAGGTCTACATATTTAATATGCCAAACATAATAAATATATCGGTGTTCATTAACCCATAAGGTGTGTTTTATTATTGTAAGATACATTTATTCATATCTTAAATATGTTATTGTAGTAGACATTAACATTCGCTTATCCACATACACACTGTATTGCTGTTCTATGGACTACAATTAATTGGATGAAATGCAGGAATCAGAATGTATCATACGCTGCCTGTCTGACATTATGGTCTAGCCTTATCATCATGTGACACTACTGTTGCCGGTGTGTCGTCGGGGTGTTACTGGGGTGTCAACAGTGTGTTGCCAGTGTGTGGCCGGTGTGGCCGGTGTGTTGTCGGGGTGTTGCCGGTGTGTTGCTGGTGTGTTGTCGGGGTGTTGTCGGTGTGTTGCCGGGGTGTCGACAGTGTGTTGCCGGTGTGTTGCTGGTGTGTTGTCGGGGTGTTGTCGGTGTGTTGCTGGTGAGTTGCTGGTGTGTCGTCGGGGTGTTACTGGGGTGTCAACAGTGTGTTGCCAGTGTGTGGCCGGTGTGGCCGGTGTGTTGTCGGGGTGTTGCCGGTGTGTTGCTGGTGTGTTGTCGGGGTGTCGACAGTGTGTTGCCAGTGTGTGGCCGGTGTTGTCGGGGTGTTGTCGGTGTGTTGCTGGTGAGTTGTTGGGGTGTTGTCGGGGTGTTGCTGGTGTGTTGTCGGGGTGTCGACAGTGTGTTGCCGGTGTGTTGTTGGGGTGTTGCCGGTGTGTTGCTGGTGTGTTGTCGGGGTGTCGACAGTGTGTTGCCGGTGTGTTGCCGGTGTGTTGCTGGTGTGTTGTCGGGGTGTCGACAGTGTGTTGCCGGTGTGTTGTCGGGGTGTTGCCGGTGTGTTGCTGGTGTGTTGTCGGGGTGTCGACGGTGTGTTGCCGGTGTGTTGCCGGTGTGTTGCCGGGGTGTTGTCGGTGTGTTGCCGGTGTGTTGTTGGTGTGTTGTCGGTGTGTTGCTGGTGTGTTGCCGGTGTGTTGTCGGTGTGTTGTCGGTGTGTTGCTGGTGTGTTGTCGGGGTGTCGACAGTGTGTTGCCGGTGTGTTGTCGGGGTGTTGTCGGTGTGTTGCTGGTGTGTTGTTGGGGTGTTGTCGGTGTGTTGCTGGTGTGTTGTCGGGGTGTCGACAGTGTGTTGCCGGTGTGTTGCCGGTGTGGCCGGTGTGTTGTCGGGGTGTTGTCGGTGTGTTGCTGGTGAGTTGTTGGGGTGTTGTCGGGGTGTTGCTGGTGTGTTGTCGGGGTGTCGACGGTGTGTTGCCGGTGTGTTGTCGGGGTGTTGTCGGTGTGTTGCTGGTGTGTTGTTGGGGTGTTGTCGGTGTGTTGCTGGTGTGTTGTTGGGGTGTTGTCGGTGTGTTGCTGGTGTGTTGTTGGGGTGTTGTCGGTGTGTTGCTGGTGTGTTGTCGGGGTGTTGACAGTGTGTTGCCGGTGTGTTGTCGGGGTGTTGTCGGTGTGTTGCTGGTGTGTTGTCGGTGTGTTGTCGGGGTGTTGCTGGTGTGTTGTCGGGGTGTTGCCGGTGTGTTGCCGGTGTGTTGTCGGGGTGTTGTCGGTGTGTTGCCGGTGTGTTGCTGGTGTGTTGTCGGGGTGTTGTCGGTGTGTTGCCGGTGTGTTGCCGGTGTGTTGCTGGTGTGTTGTCGGGGTGTTGTCGGTGTGTTGCCGGTGTGTTGTCGGGTGTTGCCGGTGTGTTGCTGGTGTGTTGTCGGGGTGTCGACAGTGTGTTGCCGGTGTGTTGTCGGGGTGTTGCCGGTGTGTTGCCGGTGTGTTGTCGGTGTTGTGGTGTGTTGTCGGTGTGTTGCCGGTGTGTTGCCGGTGTGTTGTCGGTGTGTTGCTGGTGTGTTGCCGGTGTGTTGCCGGTGTGTTGCCGGTGTGTTGTCGGTGTGTTGCCGGTGTGTTGCCGGTGTGTTGTCGGTGTGTTGCCGGTGTGTTGCCGGTGTGTTGCCGGTGTGTTGCTGGTGAGTTGCCGGTGTGTTGCCGGTGTGTTGCTGGTGTGTTGTCGGGGTGTTGTCGGTGTGTTGCCGGTGTGTTGTCGGGGTGTTGCCGGTGTGTTGCTGGTGTGTTGTCGGGGTGTCGACAGTGTGTTGCCGGTGTGTTGTCGGGGTGTTGTCGGTGTGTTGCTGGTGTGTTGCTGGTGTGTTGCTGGTGTGTTGCCGGGGTGTCGACAGTGTGTTGCCAGTGTGTGGCCGGTGTGTTGCCGGTGTGTTGTCGGGGTGTTGCCGGTGTGTTGCTGGTGTGTTGTCGGGGTGTCGACAGTGTGTTGCCGGTGTGTTGTCGGGGTGTTGCCGGTGTGTTGCTGGTGTGTTGTCGGGGTGTCGACAGTGTGTTGCCGGTGTGTTGTCGGGGTGTTGTCAGTGTGTTGCTGGTGAGTTGTTGGGGTGTTGTCGGGGTGTTGCTGGTGTGTTGCTGGTGTGTTGTCTGGGTGTTGCTGGGGTGTTGCCATTGGCATAACATTGTAACTATGTCTGAGTACACATGTATTTATTAAGTAACTACTATGTAAATAAACAGTAATTAGTGTTACCCTTACATTTTTTAAATGATTCGCAGGCAAGAACCAAAGTCCAACCCTTCCTCCAGTGCTGTGCCATGTCCATCTCAGAGATTTTCAGAAATTGCACGACTGCTTGAGGTTTTTTTGTACGTTTTGTAATATTCTAACAAAATAACCACTTGGAGAGAAAAGGCGATCCTATATTCCTTGTGGAGGATGCATATTTTTAAGGCACGTCCTTAGAAAAGTTTACCATGGTATTTGTGTTGTTTTACCATGCTTTTCCCATGGTTATACTATGCATGTACCATCATTTACCTTGGTTTGCCATGTTTAATAATATGCTTTACCAGACCTCACTATGCTTTACAATGCTCACCTGTGCTTCAGCATGGCTTGACTATGCTTTGTTACGCTTTGCTCTGCTTTTACTATGAGAAACCTTTATAAGGGACCCTGATGCCTGAAAAAAGAAACAAGGACCAGGGGTCACAAATGGAGTTTAGAAAAAGGGGCATTCAGAACAGAAAATAGGAGACACTTTTTTACACAGAGAATTGTGAGGGTCTGGAATCAACTCCCCAGTAATGTTGTTGAAGCTGACACCCTGGGATCCTTCAAGAAGCTGCTTGATGAGATTTTGGGATCAATAAGCTACTAACAACCAAACGAGCAAGATGGGCCGAATGGCCTCCTCTCGTTTGTAAACTTTCTTATGTTCTTATGTTCTAACCCTGATGCACATTCTCTAGCAGGTTTTATTGAGAGTCTCAGTGTTGATATATGCAGGTGACTGTCTGCCCTTTTTACAGACAGTATATCTAGGTTCACATGCTGAGATAAAGATGCATTACAGGATGTGGTCATTTGTTTTAAGTAATATCCCTCCACCCTCCCATAGTGGGTTTCAAGATTAAAATCTGATTATTCAAATATTGATCCTCTTCCAGTAACTTTATAATATGCAAAGTGTTGTTTGCATCATATTATACTGAGCTGGTAAATCTACACATTTCCCGGTTAATCTATAGATGTACTGATTCACATGAAACGTAACATACGCTGTGCCTATAAAAAATGTACACCCCCTTGAACTTTTTTCACATTTTATTGTGTCAGTGCCTCAGAGTTTCATGCAGTTTCATGCATGCATGACTTTTTTTCCTCTTGCTCCATTCATGTTTCCTTCTATCCTGACAAGTGCCCCAGTCCCTGCCAATGAGAAACATCCACATAACATGATGCTGCCACCACCATGCTTCACAGTAGGGATGGTGTTCTGATCTGTACCTTTCAACAACTTTGTCCCAGAGTTCTTTTGAAAGCGTCTTGGTGCTCATGGTTGAGTCTTTGCTTTGAAATGCGCTACCCAGCAGAAGAACCTACAGGAGCTGCTGAATTTATCCTGAAATCATATGAATCACTACAGTTTAACACAGGCGGAGGCCACTTAACTTGATGTGTGATTTTGAAGGCGATTGGTTACACCCGAGCTAATTTAAGATTGCTATTACAAGGGGGGTGGACACTTATCCAACCAAGCTATTTCAGTTTTTATTTGTAATTAATTTTCTACAAATTTCTAGGATATTTTTTTTTTTCACTAGGAAGTTGTGGGGTAGGATGTGTAGATAAATGAAAAAAATATATTTTAATGCATTTTAATTCCAGGCTGTAAGGCAACAAAAGGTGAAAAATTTGAAAGGGGGTGTAGACTTTCTATAGGTACTGTGTGTGTGTGCGTGTCTATATATATATATATATATATATATATATATATATATATATATATATATATATATATATATATATATACACACACACCTTTATGCCACACTGTGCTTTTTGCAGATACTGTATTTTGACAACAAGGCTATAGAATTACAAGTTATTGCTGCTTATTGGACCCTCATCACTCCCTGTGCTGTCTGTCAATTTCTGCTCAGTGATTTATCTGTAACCCGATCAGGTGTCACACTGCACTGGAAGTGACTTGGGACCAGGAAGCAACAGTAACATTCTTAGTAATCCTTTCAATTGGGAGATCAATTAATTGGATGAAATGCAGGAATCAGAATGTATCATACGCTGTCTGTCTGACGTAATGGTCTAACCTTATCATCATATGACACTACTATGAAATTTGATTGGCTGGTATTGAAAATGTTGCCCTTGTGTTGCCTGAATAATAGAACATCGTCCCAAGTGGGAGACATGTTGCAGGTGTGTTTCTGGTGTGTTGCAGGTGTGTCACTAGTGTGTCATTGGGGTGTTGCTGGTCTGTTGCTGATTTGTTGCTGGTGTGTCATCGGGGTGTTGCTGGTCTGTTGCTGATTTGTTGCTAGTGTGTCATCGGGGTGTTGCTGGTCTGTTGCTGGTTTGTTGCTGGTGTGTCGCCAGCTTGTCCTACGAGGTGACAAGCTGGCAACATCTGTCGCCCCCTTGTTGCCATCAACAAACGTCACCCCTGTGACCAGGCCTTTAGGGTTATATCGTGCAAAAAGATTTGCATAACATTGTAATTATATGCGAGCACACATGTATTTATTAAGTAACTACTATGTTGTGGTGAAGTGCCCCGCCCCTTTATGTTGATTAGTGTTTTATGTTGTCTGTAGTGTGTTAATGTTGGTGTTTAGGTATAAAACACACGGGATATAAATATGGGTTACGAGCACAAGTGTTTAAAATGTAATTTGTATTTAGGCACGAGGATTGCACAGCACTTCACGTACAAGTAAAAAGTAATAATATGTGAGCATGGGGAATTGCACTTTTATTAGTGCACGTGCAGTTGTACCGAGACTCCAATTGAATGATTGATTAGCAATGGAGTCTCGGTACAGCTGCATAAAAGCAGCATGTTTTCACTCACTCGGGGTTGTGTGTTCGTGGGTGGAGAATGGGATTGCAGACGGAGGGTAATAGTAGAAACAACTGATACAGCGTGCTGGGAGATCCAGCACAGTACTTGTTGGGTTTGTCCACATTTGTTTTGTCTGTCTGTTTGTTTGGCCAACATGCCCTTTGTTTTGTGTGTTTTGTTTAAAACTTTTTCCTTGTGATTATTATTTACAATAAAACTCTGGATGGCGTAGCATCACAGACTCACCGCCATTCCTCACTGTTTGGAGTCTGCATTTCTGGTCTGACGTCACCCCTGCAAAGCCGTCCTGTTCACATATGTAAATATACAGTAATTAGTGTTACCCTTACATTTTTTAAATGATTCGCAGGCAAGAACCAAAGTCCAACCCTTCCTCCAGTGCTGTGCCATGTCCATCTCGGAGATTTTCAGAAATTGCACGACTGCTTGAGGTTTTTTTGTACGTTTTGTAATATTCTAACAAAATAACCACTTGGAGAGAAAAGGCGATCCTATATTCCTTGTGGAAGATGCATATTTTTAAGGCACGTCCTTAGAAAAGTTTACCATGGTATTTGTGTTGTTTTACCATGCTTTTCCCATGGTTATACTATGCATGTACCATCATTTACCTTGGTTTGCCATGTTTAATAATATGCTTTACCAGACCTCACTATGCTTTACAATGCTCACCTGTGCTTCAGCATGGCTTGACTATGCTTTGTTACGCTTTGCTCTGCTTTTACTATGAGAAACCTTTATAAGGGACCCTGATGCACATTCTCTAGCAGGTTTTGTTGAGAGTCTCAGTGTTGATATATGGAGGTGACTGTCTGCCCTTTTTACAGACAGTATCTCTAGCTTCACTTGTTGAGATCAAGAACCATTCCAGGATGTGATCATTTGTTTTGACTATTGACACCCCACTGATAGGTTGGGTTTCAAGATTCAAATTTGATTATTCAAAAGTTGCTGCTCTTGTTGCAGTAAATGTATAATATGCAAAGTGTTTTTTGCATCATATTTTTTCCCCCTTACCTGCATAATATTGTTTTGTGAAAAACAAACATGCTGGCAAATGCATTGGTTCATCCACAAAAGACGTCAGTGCAGGCAGCATGTCTTTAGCAATGGGATTTTTATTACCATTTTCCCTCCTTTTAAAATAATTTATAGTGAATGAAATCATTCTGGTCGCCACGTGGAGTTTTGAAAGAAACACGTTTTATCCGGCAAAGTGCATTTATATATATATATATATATATATATATATATAAGATATATATATATATATATATATATATATATATATATATCTATTAGAGTTAATATATTGTGTGTGTACAGTTCATGTGCAAAATCTTTTAAATCTATATATTAACCAGTAAATGTGTAGATTTACCAGCCTCAATTGGTCAATGTACAAAATAAATAAGGATCGATGGCAGTTATAACGTTATAGATTCCTTTGAGGTCAATATTGGCAAGTAACAATAAACTACCACTTAATTTCAAAAAAGTCCTAAAATTAAAAGAGATGTTAATTATTTTCTCTAACATCTTATAGGTACATTACTAGGGTAAATGTAAAACTTCCATTTAATTCCCTTGATAAATTAACTTCACTGCATCCCTTCTTATTATTATTATTATTATTATTATTATTATTATTATTATTATTATTATTATTATTATTATCCCCAGGATGACAAGTGCAAGTGCAGTCCCAGGATAAAAAAAGCAGAGCCAGGGAAATCCCACCCAACCCCCCATCAAAGGGCACCCTGCCCCTATCCTGTCATTTTATTGTAAGAATATGAATTAAACAAAGTAACAAAAGCACAGCGTAGTTTAATATGTTTGGAAGATCATTGCGATTCTTCATTGCTCAGACCATTCGTCACGTGATCACACTGCATGGAAGACTCAGCTCGCTCCCTAGGGCTCCTACAAACCTGCTAGTCATTTAACCAGACAGTCATTAACAGCACAGGGACAGACAGGGACTCATCAGTCTTAGCCAGGCTGCTCTTGTGTGTGTGTGGGTGTGTTTGAGAGACTCTGTGTGTGTATGTGTGGGTGTGTGTGTGTGACTGTGTGTGTGTGTGTGTGACTATGTGTGTGTGTGTGTATGTGAGACTGTGTGTGCATGTGTGTGTGTGTATGTGAGACTGTGTGTGTGGGTGTGTTTATGTGTATTTGAGACTGTTTGTGTGATTGTGACTGTGTGTGTGGCTATGACTGTGTGTGTGGGTGTGTGTGTTTGTGTGTATTTGAGACTGTTTGTGTGATTGTGACTGTGTGTGTGGGTGTGACTGTGCTTGTGTGTGACTGTGTGTGTGGGTGTGTGTGTTTGTGTGTATTTGAGACTGTGTTTGTGATTGTGACTGTGTGTGTGTGTGTATGTGTGTGTATGTGAGACTGTGTGTAGGTGTGACTGTGTGTGTAGGTGTGACTGTGTGTGTGTGAGTGTGACTGTGTGTGGGTATGACTGTGTGTGTGGGTGTGTGTGTTTGTGTGTATTTGAGACTCTGTGTGTGATTGTGACTGTGTGTGGGTGTGGGTGTGTGTGTGGATATGACTGTGTGTGGGGGTGAGTGTGTTTGTGTGTATTTCAGACTGTGTGTGTGTGTGTGTGTGTGTGCGTGGGGTGATGCAGTGAGCTGGGTGCTCCTCCACTACAGCTCCATGAGTTTTATAAAAGTCCTGCTAGTGCTGTTATGGTATTATATTATATCAGATTATAATATTATATAAAAGCTCTGCTAGCGCTGTTAACCCTTTTGTGGACAGCAAGGATTTAGGAATGGTTCAGTCTATAAGGAGTCATAAGGAGTCAATTTTAATGATCGCAATACAATCACCCTCTTGATTTTAAATAAAAAAAGAAAGTGTGATGAAAAAACGCAGGTTGGGTGGGGAACGCCCTAGAAAAAAAGAGATATTTGTGTACAATCATTCTATTTGATTCAACAGCGAACATGGGGAATAGACTTCTAACCCTCTCTGAAGGAGTTTCTAAAGTTTTTGTGAACTGCAAACGTAATTAACCAATAAAACAGTCCTTAACGAAACATTCCTATAAACAGTCCTTAATATGACTGCTTAATCCCAACCAAGCACACCTGTTTTAAAGCTGTACCGTCCCATAGTATAGAAGGCTCAATGCATCACAATGTAAATGCTATTGTATTTTGACTTTAAAAAGTACCTGTATTTCACAGTACTTATTTGGGTCTTTATCTGTATTATTACTGAAATATGTATTCATTCGCAAATTGTATTATATTTTAAAATCAATAAAGTAAAAATGTTTTTTTAAATACTTTGGTATTATTATTATTATTATTATTATTATTATTATTATTATTATTATTAATTCTTATAATTACTTTCTGCATTTCAGTACGAGTTTCTTACAAAAGAGTTTTTATTTATTTATTTATTTATTTATTATTTCATTTTTTTATCCCAGTGCAAAAAATTACACCTGATTTTTATCAAGGGAGCATAAAATCGCTCTCTCTGCGTTTCTTCTGTCGGATGTGCCAGTTGAAAATATACAAGACTCAGAGAGCGATGGACAATTACTATCAATAAAAAACAAAATACACTACAGTGCACATTTTTGTCAAGACTTCTAAATTCGAGCAATCTGTCCTGCTCGTTGTTTGTGTCAATCTGTCCTCTCGGCAGGTGTCTTCCTGCGACAGAGACAGACATCACACTGACGCACCAGCGCCCGGTAACCACACACACGCTCCGGGCAGAAATGACTGTCGTTGTATTTGTGCAATTGTGGTTCTTTTGACGAAGTAATGACTTTCTTTTTAAAATAACCCACGGCCGTGAAAGGCTATTGAGACGAGCCAAGCGTGCTCTTTCTGAAGCAAAGACACACGCACGAAAAATATGGCACACACAGGTACGCGCAGGGAGAGAGGCGCGCACAGCCAGCAGCACTTTCGGTTTGAAAGAGAGCAGAATAACCGTGAAAATAAAGTACCTTTTCAGAGTGAGAAGAAAAATAGTCAAATGTATCGTTATTTCGTTTTTTTATAATTTTTTTTTTTTTATAGGATTGAGCTAAATAGGTCCGGTGAGTCTCGCCCCAAGTGAGTGAGATCAGACAGGTCGGAAATTGTATTAAAACGGGTTTAACAGTGCGACTACCCATTCACCCTGCTGTACCCGCACTATAAGTCCTGTCTGGCTGTGCTGCATGACAGGTATTGCATTGGTTTGGCAGGGCTGGCTGGCTGGCAGTGTGGATTTATTTAAGAAGTGAGCGGGAGTAAGCAGTTTGATAAACAGAACGTTGTTCCCTTGGCATGCTAGTTTATATAAATAGAACACGATGAACCAAGCCAACTCGAGCTAATGGCAGTAATTAATTGTTACAGCATATTATCTGCCAATGTCATTTAAAAAAATCACAACGAAAACCTTATCAGCCTGAAATGCTCAGTGTATTTCCATATTCCTCTGTTATATATGGGAGGCTTATCTTTTGCATATCAACTCCTGTCTCCCGAAGACGTGGAATTGGTCCCAACTTCCCGGAATGGTTTAAAACGTCCTGCCAGTGCTTCTCCTCCAGTCCACGTTGACAAATAGATCCATGTCTTATTTATTCTGGTCTTGGTGTGCTGCTGATTCACTTTGAACCTCGCGTGCTTTTATGGCGTTTTTTTATACATTGCAATTGTCTTTTTTCTTTTCTGGGACCCCCTTGTAAACGAGACCGCTGTCTCAATCTCCTGGTTAAATAAATAACATAAATACTGTAAAAACCATCTCTCTATTTTTAGCCCGATCGCATTCAGCTGTATTTCTAAATGCAGGTTTCCCATAATCCTTGCTGAACTACTGCACATATGGACAGATTGTATGAGAAATGATCACGGAAACTCTGTGTTCTTGTTATTAAAATGTCACAATGTCTCTGGAACCACTCCCCTCTCTTTGGAAGTCAGTGGATGCTGTTTTGCACTGTTTATTATGATTATTACTCGGTTGGATCACGTACAATTATTGATCATGCATTGTACACCCGATTTAGCCAAAGCAAATTTTCATCGGTAGTCCCAAAAGTTCAAGGTCTCTGGAGGAGAAGATGAGTCAGGCTGTCATAAGCACCTTGTCCTGGGACAGGCGGCCTCTGCGCTCCCGTGACAGCGAGCAAAAGCTGAAAGTGTTCAATGTGCAATTCATGCAAATTTAAAACAGCGACAGCAATTCAATTAGGTGTCTTCATTTCAAATAAATAATGCATCGTGAATTACACTACACACCCCCCCCCCCCCCCCCCCCCCCCCCCCCGCCCATCAGGCCAGATGCAAGAAGAAACACAGGCAAGGTATTGAGGGGCAAAGGCGTGGCGGTGCCGTTTATTTAAATAACACAAAAATAAAATAAAAGGTTTTAACACAAACAGTGCTCACAAAGCAAAATAAATATTTAAACCAAAACAAAATCACCAGCACAAAATTCACCAGGTCGGACGCCAGTCAGATCACTTTCATTGAATACACTGAAATACATTTTACAGCAGGGCTTCGCCTCGCCCCCATTTATGTACAGGGCTCCTGCCCCTGTCACAGAGTGTGATTTATTTCAGACGTCATTTAAGCATTGCATGCTCCGCATGAGATCTTGACACTGTCATTTATAAATGAAGTTGAATAAACAAATATATTTCAACCAGTGTCTTCACATTGTTTTTTATTTCGTTATTTGTTAGCAGACGCCTTTATCCAAGGAAACGTACAGAGACTAGGGTGTGTGAACTATGCATCAGCTGCAGAGTCACTTACAACAACGTCTTACCCAAAAGACGACATGCTCAGGGTCACACACAGTGAGCCAAGATTTGAACCACCAGGGACCGCCTGGTTAAAAGCCCTTTTCTTTAACCACAGGACCACACAGCCATCTCTTGCTCCCCCTACACATCAGCCTGAATATTCATGGGTTTGTCCCAGCCTGCTATTCACCATCCCTATTGCTGAAATAGACCATCCGAAATTTCCAGATTCTCCATCATGGTGTCAGTCATATTACAGTAGCTGGCAGTGTATGGTACTGTATGAGAATCACTGTGCTATATCCATTGTGCAGTCTTTACCGGTTATGCTAACACTTCTCCTGGGTTTTAAGTAAAGCCTTTATTCCTGGTTTTTACTATGATTTTGCTTAGCCACACTGTATAGATAACAAGCTCATGTGTGTCTTATTAAACTCACAGTAAAACCAGTAATGGATCAAACTGCTATGCACTGGGAGTCTTATTTCCATCCCCGGCACAGCAAAGTGTGATAAAGTCTGGTGAAAACACAATAAAGCATAGGTAAGCACTGTAAAGTTCAGACAAGTATGATAAAGCAGGGATGGAAATAACACTCCCAGTGCATAGAAGTTTGATCCATTCCTGGTTTTACTGAGTTAAGTAAGGCACACCTGTTACCTTTACACTGGGGATAATCAAGCTTCTACGTGGAATGGCTTAAGATGCTATGCAATAGGGCTCTTATTTCCATCCCTGTAATGTTGTTTGGTTGTTCTGTGGCAGGTCGGGAATAAGAAGTCTATTGCTATAAAGCAGCGTATGTGAAATGGATTCATAAGAAAAACACCATGCTGAAGTTTCATAGTATAGAGGTTCCCAAGGATAAACCTGCCAGCAAAGCGAAGTGGGAACAGTGAGGGTGATCTTATTTATATAGGATAAGAATATAAGCAATAACTTCTACAGACTAAACAGGCAGAAATCCTGCATTTATTTATTTATTATTTATTTTGAAATGTAAGAAATGATGTTAGAATTATAAAGTGCATTACTATAATTGCCTACTTTGCTCTCTCCTTCCAACCTCCCCTTTGGGAGCCCCTGTGGTGGGAAGATTTCGAACAGCTCCGCACTTCACCCCATGTCGTCTCTCCCCTTTTGCCTGTTTTAGCCAATCACCTCCCACATCAGTGACCTCAGATGCTAACACTGACGAGAGTGACTGGAACAGAATGACATAGCGAATTTTTAAATTTTAATTCAGAGTACTGTTTCTGTTTGTTTCTTTGAATTGTAATGCACTTTGCTCCGGAATTGAGGTCTGGCTAAATTGCATCCTTTTTATCAAACAGATCCGGTTCTCAGGTACAGAACGGTATATGATTATTTTTTTGGTCATTTATTAAGTTTAGCTAATTCAGTCTCTAGGGTGTGCTTGATTTTTGTTGGCCTTTCTCCTGCTTTGACAACTTTGTTTAGAAACTGTTTTATGCAATGTATCTTGAAATCTACATGCTACATCAATGTTGTGTACAGTGCATGTTTAAACATACACTGTCAGTGTGAAACAGTTTATTACAATAAACGATGATTTGGGGTTATAAAAAGATATGAAAAGTATTGTCAGTCAGAATGTAATAAGATTCTACTGCTGCCTCCCCATTTTTGGTCACAACAACCCTTTTCAGATTTTTTTAAAAGACACTCCTGTGCCCGTGAGTTATTTAAGGAATGCTTTTTTTTTTAAGTCTGTTTTTAGGAACAAAATGAAGGTTGAAATCCTTACAACTGTTCCGAACTGCAGCAGGATAGCATCAAGAGTGAGACTCAGCCAGGACTAACTGCAGTTTAAAAGGCAGTTCCACACGGTTCATTAAACAAACAACAAAGAGCACGAGGGCCAAAATAAAGGTTTGAACAAAACACTTGTGGTAAACACAGGCTAAGCAGCTGCCTTCACTGAATCACACAAACTCTCCTCAACACCAACCCCAAACAAAGGATTTTTCCTTCCTTAAATACCATGCGGCTGGAGCCTAAGTAACCATGAAGTATTCAATGAAGGAACCAGCCACATTCCCACATGTACCCTGGCAGTAGTTATGGTGTTTCACAGTACACTACACACATGAACACGAGTCACATTCAGGGATTTCGCCCTGCCACACAGACTATTGGCGGTTTCATTAACAGCAGCACACTTCCAATAAATATCAAACCTGATTTAATTCATACAGACTTTGGAAAAAACACTCTATAAACAACGAAACAATTCAGAAATCCAGCTGTGAAAAAAAAAAAAAAAAGTGGTTTAGATATGAAATTGGTTAGTAAGCACGATAAATATTGAACTAAGCATAAATTAACTTTGGAGAATAACACTAGGAGAAAGAAAATGGGAAAGCAATGCCAATGGTATTGATTCAATAAAATAGAAAGCACACATATTTTCTGGCATTGTAATCAAAGACCGAAAAGACAATGTCTTTCTGGGCTTGAAAAAAAAAATGCACAATGCATATTAATGATAGATTGACCTGCAAATTCACTGAACACAGATTAACAGTGGCAGGCGGACCTGCCGAGTTTGAAGGTTGACAGGTTAACGGAGCGACCTTGCATAACTAATTCAGTTTGATTTGCTTACTAACAGATTGTGCAGGGAATTATGAGACCTGAAGGACAGAGGGACGGAGGGAGGGAGGGAGAGGGGAAACACTTCCTCACAATGATTTATTAGATCTTGTTAAGAATGCACAGCCAAGCACTACCGTACACTGCTCCCGTCACACTAGATTCAGCCCACTCCTCAGTGAAATGAGTTATAAATTCAGCTAAATGTTTCAGACAATGAGTGAAACTTCTTGTGCACAATGAAGAAGATTGTTTGTGTTTTGTGTTACTGGTAAAACACAATGGTTTGTTAATGGTTCCACTGGGGATTCCTGAATGCAGTGCACCGCTACTTCAATACGATCCCATCATTCCAAGCAGCACCCGTCATCCCGACAAAGCACGGGGGCGAGGTGAGCAGTTCCTCGTTTGCTGGATTTTAAATTCCCTGTTTCTATAAAACATACCTCTCTCTGTATCGGGCTTATTTAAATAAAGAGCATTTCACATGCTCCAGGATCATCATCCTTTTTTCTTTGCTTGTATCGTCATCTTTGTGAAAATCACAGCTGTGTTCGGAAGGTACCCAGTCAGTTGAAACTCCTTTTAAATGACTTCCATTTGAGAAAGGCAAGTGATTTCTGATAGGGGCGAACAAGCTCCCTTCTGCCACGCAGCTTTGTAATGATTAAACGCTGGTATCTGGAGCTCGGGTGATGGAAGTGCAGGCTCATTTGAATGGATGAAATGATCAAAGTGAATCACTGCGCTCCTCTGAAGTTGAAAGCTATTGTGAAGCTCTCCGCAAAGACGCTATTTGAAATCTCGACTTCACATCTTGTGCATTTCCCTCATGCTCAATGTCCTATCTGTTTAATGTCCCATCGTGTGTGTGTGTGTGTGTGTGTGTGTGTGTGTGTGTGTGTGTGTGTGTGTGTTCTGTATATGATCGTGGACTGTGGTTCGCTCAAATTATTGCCTTACTGGACAGCCAGCAATGGGGTAAGGGAAAGTTGCCGACAAGCAGGTCTGGTTTCAATTACAGTTACAATTAAATTGCTATCTTGTTCAATTACAATTACAATTATGAAAGGCCAGTTCAGAATAAAATATGGCCTGTTGCATGCTGCCTGTCGTTGAGCAACTGTTTTCTGGTCCATAGCATCTAAACACTTCATTATTAATCAATGTTATTATTCAGGGGAAGGAAGAAGCAATAATGGTAATTATTGTTATTATTGTATTTATGTTATTATAGTTTTATTTACTTGACATCATTTAAGAACCGGGAGGAGACGGGGGCAAGGGCTGTTCGTCAGGGCTGGGATTGGGAGGCACGGTCCCACCTGTGTGTGTTTGCTCTCTTTGATTTCAGTGCTCATTTCTTACCAGTCTGCTGTTGGTAAGGGTTATTAGGATGCACCTCTTATTGGCTCTGTTGACTTCTGTCACTGAGAACTTCGTCCCTCTTGTTTGCTGCCTTCCTGACATTTTGAGAGTTAATGGTCCTCTGGAACTAGATTTGCCTCTCCTACCCTTTATTATTATTATTATTATTATTATTATTATTATTATTATTATTATTATTATTATTATTATTACACTATGTAACACAATTTTTGTTCCTGGGTAGTAAGTGTTATTTCCTAATTGCTTATGCCTCAAAAGTATAGAACATGGCTATTATTCCCCACAAACTTTGCTTTTGTGACCAGGACAGTGATATTTCAAAATATCACTATTTCCAATGGGAAAATGGGAAAATGTGTGTCTTTTCGATCACATAAAGTCAGAAAAAAACAACATATGAATCCAAATTAACATGTATTTATACTAAAGTAATACAAAGATGACTACAAAAGATTTAGAAGTGAGTAGTTTTTCGAGATTTACGATTATACTGTATTTACAGTATAATGTTGATCTTTAGATAAAACGGCTTCCTTTACAGACAGAATTTGAGCTCCTAGCTACTCGTGACTGTCCCACCATGTTATATATGAGCATGATGATAAAACAACCGAAATCTTGGCTCATCAGCTCCTGCAGTCCACTGGAGTACTCTTGAAGCGCAAAATTAACTATCACTGACCAGAATTCCCAAACTATTCATCCCTTTATAAATCTGAATCTTTTAAAGACCTCTCCTTATTTGACTCCTTTTTTGAGATGCTTCCCATCCCTTCAAAATACCCCCAGTGCAAAATGTCTTTGAAAAAGCCCCTCCCACACAAACTGAAATCACACGAAGCATTAGCTTAATGCAGAGCGGCAAGTCCCCAGGCCTGGATGGATTCCCTGCAGAGTTTATTAAGAAAATCGCACCTCAACTTTCTCCACTGTTGGGATCTGTGCTCTCAGAATCTTTCAGGTCTTGGCCTCTGACACTCTGCCAGGCATCTATATCGCTTTTATTAAAAAATCCTCTTGACTATGTTTCATAGCAACCTATTTCTCTCTTCAATGCAGACGTCAAGATTCTAGCGAAAGCTAGGAAAATGATGCCTTGAGTCCATTCTTCCCTCTGTTATCTCTTTAGAGCAGATGGGGTTCAGGGTAGGCAGTCATTTTTTAATCTTCGACGTCTGTACAATGTTACACTGACTTTCAAAAGTATTCACCCCCCTTGGACTTTTCCACATTATATTGTAATACAACATGGAATTAAAATGGATTCAATTATGAGTTTTTGCCACAGATCAACACAAAAAAAGTCCATAACATCAAAGTGAAAAACAAAATTTACAAATTGTTCTAAATTAATTACAAATATAGAAACAAATAAAATAGCGCAGTTTGTATGCCCCTGAATCTGCCTCTTGACTCTCTGCTCTGATTGGATCCCTGCAGCAGAGGTGTAGTATCTGCCTCTTGACTCTCTGCTCTGATTGGATCCCTGTAGCAGAGGTGTAGTGTGTGTGTGTGTGTGTGTGTGTGTGTGTGTGTGTAGTATCTGTGTCTGCTCTGATTGGATCCCTGTAGCAGAGGTGGCATGACGTCACCACTTAGCCACCCCTGTCACACCCCCCTTCAGTGAAAAACTTGACTTTTCATATATGGCATAGAAATAGTGTTAAATGCCTGAAAGACCTCTTGATTAGCAACAGCTTTGCATCTTTTCAGCAGCTCTTTCAGAAATATAACTTACCCCAAACTCACTTTTTCAGATTTACAGATTAGAAATTTTGGCTGAAATAAAATAGCGCAGTTCCCTGTAGCCCCTGAATCTGCCTCTTGACTCTCTGCTCTGATTGGATCCCTGCAGCAGAGGTGTAGTATCTGCCTCTTGACTCTCTGCTCTGATTGGATCCCTGCAGCAGAGGTGTAGTATCTGCCTCTTGACTCTCTGCTCTGATTGGATCCCTGTAGCAGAGGTGTAGTATCTGCCTCTTGACTCTCTGCTCTGATTGGATCCCTGTAGCAGAGGTGTAGTATCTGCCTCTTGACTCTCTGCTCTGATTGGATCCCTGTAGCAGAGGTGTAGTATCTGCCTCTTGACTCTCTGCTCTGATTGGATCCCTGTAGCAGAGGTGTAGTATCTGCCTCTTGACTCTCTGCTCTGATTGGATCCCTGCAGCAGAGGTGTAGTATCTGCCTCTTGACTCTCTGCTCTGATTGGATCCCTGCAGCAGAGGTGTAGTATCTGCCTCTTGACTCTCTGCTCTGATTAGATCCCTGTAGCAGAGGTGTAGTATCTGCCTCTTGACTCTCTGCTCTGATTGGATCCCTGTAGCAGAGGTGTAGTATCTGCCTCTTGACTCTCTGCTCTGATTGGATCCCTGTAGCAGAGGTGTAGTATCTGCCTCTTGACTCTCTGCTCTGATTGGATCCCTGCAGCAGAGGTGTAGTATCTGCCTCTTGACTCTCTGCTCCTTCAGGACTGTTTTGCAGCCAGCTTGCTGTCAAATTACTTAAACAGTGTTATTTCAATGGGCACGCAATGGGCAGTTCAATAATCTACAAGTATAGAACTTTATCAGTAGATAAGGTTAAACAGTACAATACAAAATAATATAGGCCCAACAACATATCACATCTTACATTTAAACAGTGTTTGAGTTGCATGCGGAGGGGAACAGTTTTAGACCCAGGTGGGGTTATTTCTGAAGGTTGGTAATGTGCGCTGTGTAAATCAGTTAAGTCAGCGTAAAAAAAAAATTATACACTACTCAACATTTGCTTGAGAAAGATTTTCAACAGGAAGGAGTTTCATACTGTGACATTTATTGAACGGCTGGTTGTGTTGATATACAGTTTAACCTGTGAAGAATGATGCAAATTAAAAATAAATGAAATAAAGGGTCACTGCCTGTGTTTTTGAACATGATCATCATCCTGTAAGTTTGCCACGAGACAATATGCCTCTCTAACAAATCCTGCACATCCCACTAATCAGATCCTGTACACATTGTTGTTGGAGCTGGGCCCATTCTTGGATAAGGGCGTCCTGGAGCTCCTGCAGACTGCTTGGTTTTACTGGATGGGCTGCTATCGCTCTCTTTAGCATGTCCCAAGCATGCTCAATAGGGTTCAGAGCACAATATCTCACTGGCCAATTCATCCTCTCAATTGTTTTCTGCTCAAGCCATGACAGATCCTCTTCCATTTTCTATTGTGTTCTGCAATATGATGCAGCAAGAAACATTCTCCATCCTGTCTGTCATTATAATCAAGACAGAATGTGGAATCATCAGCGTGGCGTCCAATCAGTGATGCTCCACCTGATGTGATCCCTAGCCCCTCTCAAACATTCCTGGATTTGTCAGTCGGAGGTAAATGGATTAAGGCTCTTCTGGACCTCATACTAGCCTCATGCAGCCGTCTACGAACCGCCTGTGTAGAAATCATAACCCCCGTTACATTCCGAAGGTCATTTCTCAAGTGGGTAGCGTTCATGAAAGGTCATCAACGTGACTCATTTTGAACATGGTGATCTTTCCAAGGGGTTCTTCTGCACCCCACACCATGCTGCCTTCTAGCAGTGCCGCTAGTTTGGTATCGACTCCACATAGAGGAGACCACACTTTGGGACACATTCAATAACTGAGCGGCATGAATTGGCCCCGGTCCATGTTGTCCTCATTACCTAACCGATGTCTAATTTGTCTCTGAGCCATTACGCCTAAAGGTCTGACAGTTTTAACAAAGCACTCTCATGCATATCATATTTTATGGCAACACCAGTCTTTCAAAATTGAAAATGCAGAGTCATGCCATTTATTTATTTATTTATTTATTTAGTATTCGTCAAATGTTTTTTTTTTTTCATCATTTTCTCTCAATGTAGAATAGCCAGTTATTTCTTAGGCTCTGCTCACCGCTACCACCCCCTGCGCTGACTCGGGAGTGGCGAAGACGAAGCCGCCCGCTTCTTTACACACTGCAGACTCACCGTGCAGCCACCTCGGAGCTACAGCATCGGAGGACAACGCAGCTCTGGGCAGCTTACAGGCAAGCCCGCAGGTGCCCAGCCAGACCACAGGGGTGCGCTGGTGCGTGGTGAGCTGAGGACACCCTGGCCAACCTAAGCCCTCCCCCTCCTGGATGGCGCTCGGCCACATGTGATCTCCCGTCCACGGTCGGCTCTGGAATAGTCTGGACTCGAACCGGCGACATCCAGTCTATAGGGCACATCCTGCACTCAACGCGGAACGCCTTTACCAGACGCGCCCCTCGAGAGACCCCTGAGTCATGCCATCATACCCTAAGCTCACGTTACACAACACATGCATTAAGTGCTGACAGGTGACAAGAATAACTGGCTGTCAATATCAGTCACAGACAGGAATTTAATGAACCAGAAGTGTTTTTAATTTGACCAAAATGTTTGACCCTTAGCAAACGTTGAGTAGAACATTTGAAGTGACAGGTTGGTGAAATTGTGAAATTCACAGCTTCTTTCACAGAGCAAGTTGTTTATAAAGCTTATGTATAAAGCGTGTGCTTACGTTTGAAGCGTGTGCTTATGTATGAAGCGTGTGCTTATGTATGAAGCGTGTACTTATGTATGAAGCGTGTACTTATGTAAGAAGTGTGTGGCACTGGGTGAAGCTGGTCAAATAAAAAAGGTAGAGTCACTCTAAAGAATTTGGCATTGGACAAATATCCTTTTCTGATGGTGGGCCCACCCCTTCTTCATATTTATGTATATATTATTTGTATTTGTGTTTGTGTATATATATATATATATATATATATATATATATATATATATATATATATATATATATATATATATATATGGCAGGGGAAGGGGTTAAGTTTTCCCTGCCCCAAAACACGGGCGAATGCACATTTGTTTGTTAATTGTTTTAACTGTTTAATTATTATTTTCCCCTGCACCTGGTGTGTATTGTAAATTAGAGCAGAGCCAGGTGCAAGGTATTTAAACAGAGCAGCCAGTCTGTTCAGGCTTGTAGTGTGAAGAGCCCGGTTGCGAGCGAGCGAGTCCGTCGGTCGGAAGAGATTGTGTGTAAGCCTTACTTGTGTTTTGTGTTACATGTGAACCGCCTAGCTGCCCTGTATTATAGTTAGGTTAGGTTAGAGCTAGGTGTTTGTTTGGTATATTTTGTGTTTTGTGTAAATATTAAAAACAGCGCGTCAGCGCTGCTTAAACTTTCATTTCCGTGTCCTAGGTCTACGTTTTAAAGGGGCAACGAACCGTGTGAGTTGCAATCTTATATATATATGTTTATATATGTTTATATGCGGGTAGACAAAGCCGTTTGAGACCGGTGAGGGAAGCCAGTCTCGTAAAGTGTAGCTGCCGTGGACAGAGATAAATTCACCATCCCCAGAAAACCCGTGGGAATGTGGCTGTGGTTAATAAGGTAATTAAGGCTGCAGCCACAAATACAAAAAGACTTACTGCGGGCTCATTAAGTTTTTGCTGTGAGAGCTAAGTGAGAGTTAAGGGAGATAATGCTGCCGGAGATCAATGCAGAAAGGTACTCGATCCAAAGAGAACACTGTTTATTATTCGTCTGCTTGGTTTGGGAAACGTGCCCTTTTCTTTACACTTTTTATTTGTCATTACTGAATGAAAACACGGCCGTTTCAGCCCTGTATATATCTTTTGTTTTGGGTTTCATTTCCTGGTCTGAGGTCATCACTGCAACCCTCGCTGCCCTAATTTTATTCATCTTCATAAAGACACTTTTTTTTTTTTTTTTTTTTTTAAACGTAGATCTGAAGGTGAACTGCAATCTCCTCGTCAGTATCTTCCACTTCACATAAGAAGGGAAATTTTATGGGATCATTTTGCCACTTTCCACTGATTTTTCTTTACAACCTGTAAAAGCTTTAGGACATCTGTTCTATACAGAAAGTGAACTTGTAAGATACCAGTAACGAAAGCAAATCTTCCACAGAAACAGCATTTGCCTTTCTTGTCTGCCTTGCATAGCTTATTGATTTATATATAATATTCTAGATTACCCAGATTCAATCTGTATACTCTTCGGAAGCGTGTCTGGATAAATACAGTTTGAGGATGATTCAGCCGCTATCCGATGAGAACTGGGAACAGGGTTAGGTCGACCCAGACATTTGTGTAAAATGTGCCTGTTGCGCTTAGAATAAAATACTTCATTCATTTATGCATATAAATCTGACACTGTTGGTTGGCACTAAAATAAAAAAACTATTCTATAACGCAGCTCTCAACAGGCAAACGTGTTTAAATATTTCCCTAGATTCTTTTTTGGCACCATGACAAAACATGGAGATAATTGTAAAATTCCAAAGAAAACATAGCCCAAGAAGTCCCCAATTATGGACAATCTGACAAATGTGCATGTAGCAGGGCCGGAGCCCTGCACATGAAGACAGGTTTGTGTGTGGATGTATATTTGAATACATAATGAATGAAGCGCCTGATGCAGCTGGGAGAGCCTGTCTACTGTGTGTGATTACCAGGTGTGGATATTTAACAGGTTGTCCTTGGCGCTGCAGCAGCCTTGATGTCATTAAATGGTACTTCTTTATACCTGGAACACACCTACCTGTTGATTATCCACAGCTGGGAACCACACACAGCAGACAGGCTCTCCCAGGAGCATCAGGAACTTAATTAATTATTTACAAGCACACTATTTAAATAATTACAACAAGCACACTATTTACAAATATACATCCACACAAAAACCCCCTCTTCATGAGCAGAGCTCCTGCCCTGCTAGTGCAACAAAATGTGCAAAACATCTCCAATCTGGACAGCTGGTAGAAGGTGAATCTGTTCCACAGACCACAAGACATACTTTGCAAGAAAAGTGAATATTGCAATTGCTTTTATAACTTGTAAAATGTATGGAAGAGACTATGACCCTGAGGCAGGACTGGCTGTTCTCAGCGTCCCTAATGAGGTGCTGATTGACTGACACAGAAAAATAAGTTGCCTTGTTTACTTTACCTTGCTACTGTGAATCATGGTCTGTGCACGCTGAAAGAGATGCCTCCATGACTCTGTCCCTGTGGTATACCCTGTGACCCTGTACCACCCCACAGGCTCTAGTTCGGCCTATTTTGTTTCATGTGTACAATTTACCAAAGGATAATACAACTGGCAGTGTTACAAACCCAGTGTGAAATAGACCGCAAGCTTCATTTAGGATTCTGAACACAGAATGTATATCTGATGCCAAAATCCCATCTAATAGTCAACACAGATTCCATTGAGTGCTAAACTAACACTGTATGAACACATACTGTAAAAACCAATGTATAAGTTGCACCGGTCTATAAGTTGCCACTTTGTATAAGTCGGCCCCCCTTTTTGAGAAAACAATTTCAGGAAAAAGTCTATAGGTCACACCGGTGTATAAGTCACCCCCCCTCCCTTTTTAGGACCCCCTAAGAATACTTAGAAAACAGACTTATACAAAGGTTTTTACAGTACTATATAACTTTGGAAAAATAACCCAATCCACTTTCATCAGCAGGTGATACAGGATGAGCCAACAATTGGCAAACTCCTCCTACATGACAAAAGTACACTTCAATAAACTTTGACATGCATAAGCTTTTCTATAATCTTATTTTTTTATTTAATTCATTTTTAAATATAAAGCTGTATGAATAGGGCCACATGTGTTTTTGAATGTGGAATATTGTTATATATTGAATATAAATTCCCCATACCGGTAGCTGTTTTCCATTCCAAAATACACAGCATTGTGTGTGTGTGTGTGTGTGTGTATGGTGGTTGGGTTGGGGAGAGAATCATATACATTTAGGAAATACAATTCTTGAGAAGCTCTGTGCTTTCAAGCGCAGTATCAATTTTCAAAAACCACTAATGCACTTTAGATATATTTTGGGCTATATATATAATATATACTCACCTGAAGCACTGTTACAGTGCAGGCTCTTGACAATGCTTCATATGTTCCCCCTGGTTCTATTTCGGTTCGGAGCACAGATATATCCCCTGGCGTTCAGAACCCTGTGTAAGAATGTTTCTTTATAGAATTGTAAGAATGGCCTCTTTGAAGACTGTTGCTCTGCGTTCAATCTCAACTTGATTGGATTTTTCGGAAGTTATTTTTAAACAGTATTTGCAGGGGCGTAGGCAGGAATCTAGGGGGATGCTACTTTTGGGAAAAAAAAGACATAGCAATGCCACAAACGCAAGTGCCGACGAGATGAAGACATAACGGGTGGCGTGAAGGGGCGCTTCACTGAAAATGGTTCATTCTGATGTGCTTTTTACACCTTTAAAAGCTATTGAAGCACTTGCAGTTTAGTGCAGCTTTATCTTTAAAAAATACTACTTTATAAACACATTCTATTACAAGTAATGCATCTAAGTAATACTTGTGTGTGGGGGGGGGGGGTTGGGAGCAGCGGGAAAGGTTTAGAAATGTCACTTAAATCTAAATGAATAATTCACACTCAGAGTGACAGGAGTCAGGTGCACTCAGAACAGTATATATATATATATATATATATATATATATATACACACACACTGAGTGTACTAAACATTAGGAACACCTTCCTACTATTGAGTTGCACCCCCTTGTGCCCTCAGAACAGCCTCAATTCGTCGGGGCTTGGACTCTACAAGGTGTCGAAAGCGTTCCACAGGGATGCTGGCCCACGTTGACTCCAATGCTTCCCACAGTTGTGCCAAGTTGGCTGGTAGTGGATCTCTACTCCGAATAGCTCGTTCCATCTCATCCCACAGATGTTCAATTGGATTGAGATCTGGTGACTGGGCAGGCCACTGCAGTAAGCTGAATTCACTGTCATGTTCGTGGAACCCTTCCTGGACAATCCTAGCCTTGTGGCATGGGGCATTATCCTGCTGAAAAAATCCATTAGCAGATGGATACACTGCTGCCATGAAGGGATGCACCTGATTGGCAATGATGTTCAGATATCCTGTGGCATTCAAAAATTGCTCAACTTTTATCAAGGGGCCCAATGTGTGCCATGAAAACACACCCCACACCATCACACCACCACCAGCCTGCAATGTTGACACGCGGCATGATGGATGCATGTACTCGTGTGGTTTTCTCCATACCCTAGTCCTCCCATCAGCAAGAAACAGCAGGAACCGGGATTCATCAAACCAGGAAATGTTTTTCCAATCCTCCAGTGTCCAGTGTTTTTGTTCCTTAGCCCACTGCAACCGCAGTTTCTTGTGTTTTGCTGAAAGAAGTGGAACTTTGTTAGGTCGTTGGCTGCCATACCCCATTCGTGTCAAGGTACGACGAGTTGTGCATTCTTTTATGGGCATTTCGGCACCAATGTTACACTTGACTAACTGTAGCCCGTCTGTTGCGCTGCACAATTCGTGTCAGCCTCCTTTGGCCTCTTTCATCAATGAGCCATTTTTGACCACTGGCCTGCCATTGGCTGGATGTTCTTTGGGTGGTAGACCATCCTTGATACACACAGGAAACTGTTGCGCGTGAAAAACCCAGCAGGGTTGCAGTTCTTGACACACTGAAACCAGCGCACCTGGCACCTACTACCAAACCCTGTTCAAATTCTACCATAGCCTGTTCAAGTTCATGGGTTCGATTCTGGCCTAGGGGTCTGTCTGTGTGGAGTTTGCATGTTCTCCCTGTGGGTTTTCTCTGGGTATTCCAGTTTCCTCCCACAGCCCAAAGACATGCTGTTCATGTTGATTGGTTACTCTAAATTGCCCTGTGTGTGTGTGTGTGGTGCCCTGCGATGGACTGGCGTCCCGTCCAGGGTGTAGTCCTGCCTTGTGCCCTGTGTCTACTGGGGTAGGGTCTGGCTCACTGCGACCCTGTAAAGGATTAAGCGGGTGATGATAATGGATGGATGGATATTACAATTACACTAAAAAGTAACATAGACTGCACATGTTAAAATGTTTACTCTGCTTATTCTAAATAACCAGCAATAATCACAGGTACACAATACAGAAACATACTGGGTATAACTAACATAATGGGGTTACCAAAAGTGGTTAAAAATACAATAATGATTGTATCACAAATAAATGCATGAATCAACTATAATTGATCAATTATATAACACAATTACAATTATGCAGGTGTGCCAAGTTCAAGTACAATTACAATTACAATGATGTTGACCCCAGGTCTCCCTGCAAGCGACGGCCAAAAATGACATGTTTGCTGTCGAAGTTGTTGCTGAAACTCTCTTAGTGGATCTTGCATAAAGGAACTTGTCTGTTGCCTCATTCTCTCTTATTCTTTCCATGGGTATTAAAACCTACAAAGGTATTTTTGTCTGCTTTGCATCCATGCTTTATCGTGAGCGCTGTTGGAAGAGGTGTTGTCTAGCAGGATGGCTTGCTGGTGACGTTAGACCCGGACGAGACCGACACTGATACTGCGGGTTGAAGCGCTGATGCGCGTTTATTATAAATAAAAGGTTTAAACACAAAACACTTTACACAAACAAAACGGCCAAAATAAACAAACAGATACAAAACACAGGGAATAAACAAGTTATAAAAACCAGCAGCTATTGCTGATCGGGGTTGAGTGTTCAGGGAGAGAGAGAGAGAGAATTGGACCAGCACCAGTAGCAATTGTTTATATTTATAAATCTCTCTCTCTCTCTCTCTCTCTCTCTCTCTCTCTCTCTCTCTCTCTCTCTCTCTCTTGTTCCTATTCCCTGAACACCCAACCACGGTCAGCAAAAGCTGCTGGTTTTTATAACATGGTCGAGGGATTAAATAGCCATCAATTACCTCGGCCACATTCTGCACGGGTTCTCATACGAGTGGCCGACAGCCAACTTGTCAATAAATCATCAGCTGCCAACCCTGCATTCCCACAAGAGGCAGTCTGGCAGAGACGAGAACCAAACATCATCATTGCCAGACTACACCAAACTAGCACAACAAAACAGCACGTTTCAATATTAATACTACCACACACATACTAAACAAACTGAACACACACACACACAGGGGAGGGTGTACCCCGCCACAAGGTCTTGCTTGTGCAATGGTTTTCTATTTGATATGTTGCTCTGCTTTGCCTGTGTATTTTCTTGAACTCTTGTGAAAAGTTACTGATCAGGACGCACATTCCTTATTCGGGTTTGATTTAGTGTCGGTGTCTTTTACTTTTCTGTGCCAATGTCTGTGCCTTGTAATCTCTTGTAGTAATATATCGTATTAGCAGGGTGTGCATGGATTGTGTCAAATGCATGGATTGGGAATCTGTTTATCTGAAAATGAGAAGGACCAAGAGAGAAAACGTGCAGGAGGATACCAAGCTGTGCTGCAGAACAGTTACAAAAAGAAAGAATTGTGGAAGAATGATGCACCACAGGTTAGACAGGCTTGTTCGGAGCTCTCTTGATAGAGCAGAGGAAGAAGAGAAGACTGCTGCGCTCCGGGTCTCTGAACTTGATCATTGCGCCGTGCTGTTCTGAGTATTATTAGGATTGAATAGTGGCTGTATTGAGAGAATCAATCTGGGTTAATGTACAAGACACACCAGTAAACTAGTTAACAGCACTGTCTTTAAGATTTCGGTGTTCAGTACGTTGTTTAGCATTATGAGACAAATATTAAAAGATGATATTGTTTAAAGGCACCACCTCTTTTAAATGCAACACAGGATTCGATACACTTGAAACATGATGAATACACCCCCCATGGTAGCTCCATTAAACAGGAAACAATGTTGTTAGTAAATACTTCATCTTTGTCACTTGTAGGGAAAATTCCCATCTAAAAAACCATTGCCCTTTGCTTCTGAAAAGACTCCCCGAGGCAGATTGTGGGAAATGGAGGAGCATATTAGTATACAATGCAGACTCCACTACATATTTCTTATAAACATATATTGAATTTTCTGTCCTGTCAAAGGTCGATCTTTCCCTGTAACCAAATCTGGAGGAAAAGCAATCGAAAGCAATGTGGCCCTACAGTGCCAGTGCGCAGTGCCACTGTGGTTACCAGCCTGTGTGCAGTAAACAAGAGAGTTCAGTGTCTGTCTGCAGCAATCTGACCAGCCCCTCAACAGAAACCACATAACAATAACACTGAGCTCTCTTCATTTAATTATGCCATTCAAGCAATTGAAACCCACTGCCTTCCATGCTGGAACCTAGTGCTTTCTCTAACCACTGAGCTACTCAAACCCACTGCCTTCCACACTGCAGCCCAGTGCTTTCTCTAACCACTGAGCTACTCAAACCCACTGCCTTCCACACTGCAGCCCAGTGCTTTCTCTAACCACTGAGCTACTCAAACCCACTGCCTTCCACACTGCAGCCCAGTGCTTTCTCTAACCACTGAGCTACTCAAACCCACTGCCTTCCACACTGCAGCCCAGCGCTTTCTCTAACCACTGAGCTACTCAAACCCACTGCCTTCCACACTGCAGCCCAGCGCTTTCTCTAACCACTGAGCTACTCAAACCCACTGCCTTCCACACTGCAGCCCAGCGCTTTCTCTAACCACTGAGCTACTCAAACCCACTGCCTTCCACACTGCAGCCCAGCGCTTTCTCTAACCACTGAGCTACTCAAACCCACTGCCTTCCACACTGCAGCCCAGTGCTTTCTCTAACCACTGAGCTACTCAAACCCACTGCCTTCCACACTGCATCCCATTGCTTTCTCTAACCACTGAGCTACTCAAACACAGTGCAGCCCAGCGCTTTCTTGTGCTTATAAAGAAATAGCAAAGAAAGGTATCTGCTATAGTTAACATTAGAGACAGTAAAGCACTGTCCTTGAACCCTGCTGTTTCAAATGTCACTTTATCTGGAGGATCTGTTATTCAATAGTTATTGGTATTAACATTATTTATTCAGATTCTGAAGATATATTGAGATGTCCGTTCATCCACCCATCTTTATGTCTGGAGAGTCGCTTATCCAATAGCGATTAAACACGTCAGGATATATTTTCAAAGAGTTTCCTCCTTTTTTTCATTGAGGCAAAAAAATCATAAATCAAAATGAAAAACAAAACTTAAAGACTTGAAGAAAAAAGACGACTTGAAATATACAAGATAGTTTTGTAAAATGAACAGGTGTTTTACCTTTTTAAAAAATGAATTAAAGGCTGGAGCAAACGCTTTGAAAATACACCCCATCGTGGTTAATTCCTATTCTGTACTATCCTGTACATACTGTTGCTGTACATCACTGCCTCCATTCCCCACACTGATATCTCTGATCGTGTGGTGTGCTTGTTGTTAATATAATTATACTGCCTGTTTTTATAACCTGAAATGAGAGTCCCTGCATTGAGTTCCCAGGAGATGCTCAGGAGTCTTGCAGAATTAGAATCTGCATCAGAATTCTGTGCAGAAAAGCACATCTGCACAAGCAGGCTCCATTTGGGAATTCCAGCTGTTCCCAGAATGGGAACATTAGGCAGGGGGTGGGAGTTGAGGGTCAATCGCTGTGATCAAGTTTCACTCTGTCATCACAGAGCCTCTGAAATATTTCTGCAAACCCTCCCCCAATCCTGTGTGTGCGTGTGAGAGAGAGTGAGTGCGTGTTGCAATATATTTGTCAAAGACTGTGTTTGTTTTTCTGTGTGACTGTGTGTGCGTCTCTTATCAGTCTCCATGTTGAACGTGTGTGTCAGTCTGTCTGTCTGTGTGTCTGCCTCTGTGTGTTGTGTGTGTCAGTCTGTCTGTCTGTGTGTCTGCCTCTGTGTTGTGTGTGTCAGTCTGTCCGTCTGTCTACCCTTATAAAAGATTGACATAGGAAAAGCATAGAAAAATGTAATAAAGCAAAGTAGAAGCATGATAAAGCACAAGGGATCATTGTAAAGCTCAGAGCACTATGGTAAAGCACAGGTAATCATTGTAAAGCTCAGAGCACTATGGTAAAGCACAGGTAATCACTGTAACGGTCAGAGCAGTATGGTAAAGCACAGGTAATCATTGTAAAGGTCAGAGCAGTATGGTAAAGCACAGATAATCATTGTAAAGCTCAGAGCAGTATGGTAAAGCACAGGTAATCATTGTAAAGCTCAGAGCAGTATGGTAAAGCACAGGTAATCATTGTAAAGCTCAGAGCAGTATGGTAAAGCACAGGTAATCATTGTAAAGCTCAGAGCAGTATGGTAAAGCACAGGTAATCATTGTAATGCTCAGAGCACTATGGTAAAGCACAGGTAATCATTGTAAAGCTCAGAGCAGTATGGTAAAGCACAGGTAATCATTGTAAAGCTCAGAGCAGTATGGTAAAGCACAGGTAATCATTGTAAAGCTCAGAGCAGTATGGTAAAGCACAGGTGATCATTATAATGCTCAGAGCAGTATGGTAAAGCACAGATAATCATTGTAAAGCTCAGAGCACTATGGTAAAGCACAGGTAATCATTGTAAAGCTCAGAGCAGTATGGTAAAGCACAGGTAATCATTGTAAAGCTCAGAGCACTATGGTAAAGCACAGATAATCATTGTAAAGCTCAGAGCACTATGGTAAAGCACAGGTAATCATTGTAAAGCTCAGAGCAGTATGGTAAAGCACAGGTAATCATTGTAAAGCTCAGAGCACTATGGTAAAGCACAGGTAATCATTGTAATGCTCAGAGCAGCACAGGTCAGAGCAGAGCAGTATGGTAAAGCACAGATAAGCATTGTAAAGCTCAGAGCACTATGGTAAAGCACAGGTAATCATTGTAAAGCTCAGAGCACTATGGTAAAGCACAGGTAATCATTGTAAAGCTCAGAGCACTATGGTAAAGCACAGGTGATCATTGTAATGCTCAGAGCACTGTGGTAAAGCACAGGTAATCATTGTAAAGCTCAGAGCAGTATGGTAAAGCACAGGTGATCATTGTAATGCTCAGAGCAGTATGGTAAAGCACAGGTAATCATTGTAAAGCTCAGAGCACTATGGTAAAGCACAGATAATCATTGTAACGCTCAGAGTAGTATTGTAAAGTATATTTAAAAACATGACATAACATGTTAAACTATAATACATGCATAGTATAACCACCATGTGAAATGTGCTAAGCTACCGTGCTAAAGTTTTCTAAGGGTACCATCGCATAGAGCTGTAATCAGTACACTGAAGAAGGCCAGTTCAACGGCTGTTCTCCGAGAGCACCCCCTGTCTGCAGGTTTGGACGCTGGCTTCATCAGCCCCTCCTCCACCCAGCCTGGCCCAGCTCTCTTTCTCAGCAGCTCTGATGATGGTTTCCTCTTGTGCTCCAGCCTTTCTCTCTCTCTCTCTCTCTCTCTCTCTCTCTCTCTCTCTCTCTCTCTCTCTCTCTCTCTCTCTCTCTCCTCTTGATTGAGCAAAGAGGAGACAATGTTTCCTTCCCCCTGATGTTACACATGCTCCCTCAGCTTGAATATCTCGCTCTCTGTCTCAAATCCACATTGCAGGTGTCTCCCCAGACCTCAATGCAAGAGAAGAATGCACTTTGGGACTTCTAGTACAGCGTGGTGTGTGTGTGTGTGTGTGTGTGTGTGTGTGTGTGTGTGTGTGTGTGTGTGTGTGTGTGTGTGTGTGTGTGTGTGTGTGTGTGTGTGTGTGTGTGTGTTTGTGTGTGTGTGTGTGTGTGTGTGTGTGTGTGTGTGTGTGTGTGTGTGTGTGTGTGTGTGTGTGTGTGTGTGTGTTTATCTTTCCTAAATATTTGTCCGAACCAAACTTCTCATCTTACGTTGCCAAGACGGGAGGAGGTCATATGATGCAGAGCTCTAAATATGCTTCATGTATTCTGAAAAGGGTGAGAAAGAAAAAGGACATTCCCTCCAGTCCAAGGCAGACTTGAAGCACGGAGACTGTAACTGCTCCCTCCCTCTCTCACCCCCTAAGAGAAGGGGTGCTCCCTCCAGTCCAGGCAGACCTGAGGCATGGAGACTGAACTGCTCCCTCCCTCCCTCACCCCCTAAGAGAAAGGGTGCTCCCTCCAGTCCAGGGCAGACCTGAGGCATGGAGACTGAACTGCTCCCTCCCTCCCTCAGCCCCTAAGAGAAAGGGTGCTCCCTCCAGTCCAGGGCAGACCTGAGGCATGGAGACTGAACTGCTCCCTCCTCCTCCCTCACCCCCCTCCAGTCCAGGGCAGGCCTGAGGCATGGAGACTGAACTGCTCCCTCCCTCCCTCAGCCCCTAAGAGATGACGTGCCATTTCATATAAGATTAAATATAGATGAAACTGAGAAAACTCAATAATAACAATTAAAAGAAACCTTTTGTATGCTGTATGGCAGGAGACCTTTAATTAACCTACGTGCCTCCAATTTTGCAATGCTAGCGGTTTGTATTTTCTCCTAATGAAAAGTTTAATGTATTTTATTTATAGTTTTGAAGCTGTAAAAGAAAAAATCTCCACTACTTTCGACTAGCATTTGCACCAGAAAAAGCTCTGTTTTAATGAGGCGAGGCTGCTTCAGCAGCTTAAAGACGAACTCCATTCTTGTCGTTTCCTTTCCCCTATGCAGTGACCCGCTTCAGTTCTACCCTGATATCTGATTCCTTGGTTTCTGTTGCTGCATGGTTCACCCTGTCATTCCAAAAAGTGCTTCCCCGCTACCTGTGTTACAGGTAATAGGCTCCCCACATAGTTTCCTGTGGGCT
This sequence comes from Polyodon spathula, assembly GCF_017654505.1. NCBI lineage: Eukaryota > Metazoa > Chordata > Actinopteri > Acipenseriformes > Polyodontidae > Polyodon > Polyodon spathula. Next base: position 2,005,962 of record NC_054564.1, on the reverse strand, counting down.
GAATGTCAGTTTCAAGATACTTTTTTTTTACAAATTTAGTCGTTGCCAATTATTTTTTGTTATTTTCTCCCAGTTTGAAATGCCCAATTATTATTTAGGCTCAGCTCACTTCTACCATCCCTGCGCTTACTCGGGAGCGGCGAAGACAAACACACGCTGTCCTCCGAAGCATGTGCCGTCAGCCGACTGGTTCTTTACACGCTGCAGATTCACCATGCAGCTGCCCAGGAGCTACAGCATTGGAGGACAACGCAGCTCTGGGCAGCTTACAGGCAAGCCCGCAGGCGCCCGGCCAGACTACAGGGGTCACTGGTGCGCGGTGAGCCGAGGACACCCTGGCCGACCTAAACCCCCCCCCAACGCCCGGCGACATTGAGCACCGCCTCCTGGGAACTCCCGTCCACGGTTGGCTGTGGAATAGCCCAGACTCGAACCAACGATGTCCAGGCTATAGGGAGCATCCTGCCCTCACGCAGAGCGCTTTTACTGGATGCACCACTCGGGAGCCCAGCTTCAAGATACTTTTTATTTGGGTTGTTTTCACTGTGCTTTCAGCATGAGTCCAGGAGCTGCTCTTCAGCTCTAGTTGGCTGCAGCTGAATTTACAAAGCTAATAGACAGAGCCATTTAATACAGCCCTGTGAAGCAAGTCCCAGCCCCAGTGCTTCACCTGTATGAAGACACTTCAGCTGATCCATCTCATCTAGTCTTGTTCCATCTGTCTGGAACTGAAGAGCAGCTCCTGGTATCAAGCAAATGCTCTTAACACAGCCTTCAAAAACAAAGCATCGCAATGATCGCAAACACCCTGGAACGGTAAGCAGATCAACAGCAGCGCAGCCGTGAGAATGTGTCTGTGCTGATGAGAGTCCTTGCAAAAGCTGGAGTATTTTTGCAGTTTTCCCCCCATGCTTGTCCCATGGTTATCCTCTGCATTTCCCACAGTGTTCCCGACTGTGCCATGTTTGCTAATATGCTTTAACATAACTTGCTATTGCAACAGTTCCCTATGCTTTAGCATGCTTTTACCAGTGGAAACTCCAATAAGGGAGTGTGGTGAAGTGGTGGTGAAGGGTGGCCAAGGAACAACAAACCCACACGCAGAGAAACATCAGTTTAGCGCTTCTTTGCACTTTTATTTGCAAAAAAGCTAATAAAAAGGTTTACACAAAAACACTATAAACACAATGAAGCACAAAATGGCTATCAATTATCATCCGATCACCACCTGGCTGCATTCCATACTTTTCCCATTCTTTAATTGATTAAACAATAAAGATAAGCATGTGGCTGTGCAAACGGCTGCCAGCCCCAGAACACGCCCTCACACATGCGGAGTTGCTGCTCTGCCACACTGAGGTGCCACAGGGAAATGCCTATGGGTTTTTTTTTTTCTTGAAACCCTTGCTTAGTACCTCTTTACAGCTTGGTAAAGTTAGATTGAAAAGGCATGGTTTTGTGGAGCAGATTGATGCCCTCTGTGCTTGTTAACAGAACAGACACCTGGCACACTGCCAACGGCATAGCGGAACATCCGGGGTCACGTGACCAGGCCGCCTCTCTCATGGCAGGGGCCAGAGGTCACCCAGAACGGGACGGCAGAGTGGAAACATTTTTTTGTACAGCGTTCAAATGCGTTCAAAGTTCTCTGCTGTATCTCCAGTGTTTAAAACAAATACAAGGACTTCAGAGGACCGTTTGCAGTAATGTGAGCAGTCAGACATAATGCTGTACACTATGATGTACTATACTATACAGCCCGGCCCTGTGCTTCACTATACAGCCCGGCACTGTGCTTCACTATACAGCACTGAGCTGTGCTTCACTATACAGCACTGCACTGTGCTCCACTACACAGCACTGAACAGTGCTTCACTACACAGCACTACACCGTGCTCCACTACACAGCACTGCACCATGCTTCACTATACAGCACTGCACTCCTTCACTATACAGCACTGCACCATGCACTGCACTGTGCACTATACAGCACTGCACTGTGCTTCACTATACAGCACTGCACTGTGCTTCACTATACAGCACTGCACTGTGCTTCACTATACAGCACTGCACTGTGCTTCACTATACAGCACTGCACTGTGCTTCACTATACAGCACTGCACTGTGCTTCACTATACAGCACAGCACTGTGCTTCACTATACAGCGCAGCACTGTGCTTCACTATACAGCACAGCACTGCTTCACTATACAGCACTGCACTGTGCTTCACTATACAGTGCTGTGCTCACTATACAGCACTGCACTGTGCTTCACTATACAGCACTGCACTGTGCTTCACTATACAGCACTGCACTGTGCTTCACTATACAGCACTGTACTGTGCTTCACTATACAGCACTGTACTGTGCTTCACTATACAGCACGGCACTGTGCTTCACTATACTAACTCTGCTCTGAGTTTCTATGTGGGTTCATTCCTGCTAGTGGAGGTGTTGCCTCTCCTCTCCCGCTGGCAGTGGGAGTGAGCAACTATTTACCATACTATTGTACGCCAGTAATGCCATTTTCTTTCTATCTTTCTTTCTTTCTTTCTCTCATTCTCTCTCAATATGAAGCTTCATTGACAGGCTCCTTCTCGGCTCTGATTGGCTGGTTAATCAACCCTAAACATGGGGTCTGGACTGCTGAGCACTGCGCAGGGGGGGTGGGGGGGTGGATGACCTTTCACCTCCCAGCTGGCGTCTCGCTGCTTGACTAACCAGAACCGAGCAGGAATAAAGTGAACAGATTCAAAGTATACAGCTCTGGACAAACGTTTTGCATCACCCTATATAATTAATGAATTTTGCTTCATAAAGTCAATTGATACCTGCTGAACAAAGTTACTTTAACACATTGAATTACGTTCCACTTTGTAGTTTTGATGTACTTAATGAAAAACTGGAAAATGTGACTTTTCGAAATCTAACATGAAATACTGTACTACTATTACGGCTTCTGGTAGACTTGTGCGATCTAATTTTGTAGTTTTTTTGATTACTTGATGATAAATAAAAGATCGATAGGTTCATTAGTTTTTTGTCCTAATCCTAAGATTCTAGGTGATGCAAAATGTTTGGCCGTAACAGTATTTCTCAAACCCGTTTATTACTTTTACATTCATTCCACTGGAGCGCTTCTCTGGAATCAGGAATCCTATTGCTAGGAATCTGCAAGATGGATAGTAGCGCAGCATTGGAGCCTCTGAGAAACTTTATAAAGAATGACTGATGTCTGCTGATCCTGGTTCAAAACTGTTTTATCTTTCTGTGATACACGACCTCAGTCTGTTCAGCTGTCAGCTGTGCTTTTAGTGTCTCGTTTCAGTGATTGAACTGCGAGTGTGCAGCCTCAGGGACCCTGCCCTCGTCTCGGAGCAGGTACAGTGACACAGAGTGGCGCTAGGCAGCCTGATCAAACACATGGACAATGTGTTACTTCTAGACGGAGGATTTTGACTGCAAGCGGTGGTCACAAATGTTTACTATGGATGTTCTCTCATCTTTAACAATTTCATGCATGGCGACTGTTAAAAAAAACCCTCTTCTAGTCTTTATATGAGGACATGTGGAAGATGCAAATGAATGATAGCCATATGTGAATGCCATTGTTTCAACATACAGTATAAGCAGTGGAAAAAAAAAAAATGTGTCAAACTATTCTCAGCTATATTCAATATTTTGTGCATGAAAGGGTTAATGGAACGACAGCAGGGTACATTTGCAGACATAAACTTGTCCACTGCCTCTTGTTCCCCCCCACGCGTGTATTCAGTCCTACAGTAGGCAAGCCTGCGATTTATGGTCATTCTTCCAACTTTTCATCCACTTTAAGCCATTTCTATCTGCAGCTGTTTGTTTGGCACTATGAGATGATATGATGCTGTTGTTTAAACAAGGAATGCAAAGTGCACAGGTTTGTGTGTCAGAGTTCTTTGATGTTCATGACGTTGGTGTCCACTTTCCTGGGGGCTGGGTGTCTCCTTGGCAACCAGTAGCACCCCTTGACCCCTGAGCGAGGTTTCTTTTGTTTTTCGTAAAGTGCACCCTCCGGAATTGTTTTCTGTGGGTTTACTGAATTAATTTCATTGTTATCGAATCTCACTCGCTGTCCAGTCCACGCTGTTTTTGTCTGATCAGAGAGAGGAATTGGAGTGACAGAATGGGATTGATTTCTATAGGAGTGATGCGACCAGAGGTGTAGTCGAGCCGAATGCACTTGACGGGCAAGCTAAGTCACATGGCTCACATCTCCCACACACCTGTCTGATTGAGTCAGTTGATCTCTGATGCAATGAAAAGAACATTAGGAACTTCTTCTACTACAATCGCATCGACTCACAAACGAAGCCACTGGCGCGCACACACACACACACACACACACACACACACACACACACACACAACACGTAAATAAAGTGAAGCATTCTGACAAGATGAAGAAAGACACTTTGTGGAAATACTTGTAGAAATTAGATAAATGCACTAGGTGTTACTAGAAGTTCAGAATAGAAATAAAAAGCGAATTTGTATAATAATTTGGGTTTAGGAAAATCTATATTTTAGTGGCGTTCCGGTCCCTATAGATTTAGGATGACACCAGTGGATGCCACTGAGGGATGACAAATGCCAGATTCAGGAACTGGAAGAGAAAATTAAAGTTTGCAAAGCTCCCAGGCTTTTCTACACAGTTCAAAACCACTTTCCCAGGTTGTACAAAAAAAATTAAAAACCAACTCAGAACCAATCAGAACCCAGGGGGCCAACTTCAGTGACAGAAGCACTGTCCAGTGGATCTGTTTCTCTGCAATGTCTATTGTGACAAAATTATTCTATCACTTTATTATCAAAGTTAAGATTGTCAGCCATCATTTCTTTTTCATCTGATAACATGGCTAAAGCATTTAATCGTTCTGTTTTCATACTGTTTCAAGGTTTTTATCAACGCCAATGTTGAAGCACCTTTCTGTCTCTGCTGTAGTCATCAGAGTGGTAATAACCATCTTCAGTAGTTTTGTAATCTCTGGAAATGTTCTGTCCAAGTTGATATATGTCGTCAGTTCAAGCGTACTTAATGCATTTTTAAAATCTTCAGTTTGATACACTGTTTGTAAGTCAATGCATAAGGAAGTCTTACTGAGCATTGGATATGCTTGAACTGTTTCCTATAACACACCGTCCAAGAAAGCTACCTGATACTCATCAAAACGATCACTCTGCAGCAACTCTGCAGAGACAAGGTGCTTTCTGAAGTCAAACCGTTCCTTTGCGCGAGAGATGATGATGATGTCACAGATTTGCAAGGCAGCTGTGTCACAATCATCTCAGGTATTTGGGCCTGTGAAATATTTAACCAATTTTTAGGTTTGTAGCCCCTTTAAAAAAGACCCAGACACAAGATTTGCAGTGTTTTATACGTGCCCTTTTAATATTTACAGAAATAAAAGAAATGAAAACAAAAACAAAAACCTAACTCACACATGTTTAGTATTTACTAAACTTTTTAAATGTCAGTCCCTAACTATCCTCGGATGGGTTAGAAGAAAAAGGTTCACACAGCACATCTTTCTAAAAGCGCCCAGGCTTCTTCACTGTGACAGCCTCGCTTCTCTGGAGACTGGCGTGAACAAACATTTCTGTCCTGCTTTATACCTGCGGGCTGATTACAGGCAGGTGACCACCATTGATAACCAGAGCCAGGTGAACCCCACCCTGGCTCCCTCCCGTGGCATTTTGGGGGCTGTAGTCTTTTCAAGCCTCTGAAACTTGACTCGCCGCTTGTCCCATTATTAGATTGAGTTGATGGGCAAAGCAATGGACATAATGTGCTTTTCGATATTTTTCCCTTACAAACGTCTGGACCCCACCAGCTCCACACTTGCTCCATCATAGCTCTGTGCAATTATCTTAGTCTTTTCACTTTCTTCTGTGAATATGGCATCTAGCTATTGCATGTATATATTATATAAAAATAGATCTACTTCATTGTTAATTACAGTAAACCTAACAAATCGCTCAACAACACGTCCAGTTTGGGAACAATGTACCTAGAAACTAATACACTTTGGAAAATATTTGTAATGTTACTGGTTTAATCAACTTGAACAGCAACATAATCTGTTTCAGTTCTTGCACAATATTTTCCCTGCAAACCTCTAACATGCAGCGTAGAAGATCATTTTGAACTGTCTTAGAATCTCCTTTAAAGACAGTGTACTTCCTCAAGTGTGTTTCCATTGCCTGATCAAGCTTTGAAACAACATCTACCAGCCCAAGAAACACACCAGGATTGGAAGATGTTGTTGATTCATCAGGACCTCGTCAGGCCGATTCAAAAGCTCCACAAAACTTTATGCATTCAATGATTGTGCATCTTCATTGTGCTTCTTTATGGCATTTTGGTAAGCAGTGCTGAGCTGGACAGCAATATTCACTCTCCCTAACAGACCCAGATGCATTTCACATGTCTTATGAACTCTTCATGTTTTTTTGATTTAGAGGAGAGATGTTGCAGGTCTGTAACTCCGGTTCTTGACCATGCTGCATCAGTGTCACCCAGAACCTTTGCAAAAAGAAGACAAGGAAAGCAAAACAATGCATTGCTGTTTCCACTTGCACAACCCCATGGCCTAAGCTCATAGCAGGACTGGTTAAAGGTTCGAGTGTCTGCCCGTCCTCTGTCACCTGCACTCATTTTCAAAAATAAGACCTAACTGGAAGTCACAATTAAGGCCAAAGGAAAAAATATATATATTAGATAAATAATATTAAAATACAAATATACTGTACGGTATATTTAATAAACCCCAAACAGGCAGTAGTGGTCAGTAAATTAACAAAAATAAAACACAGCAAGATATTACTGAGCTAAAGTTAATGCGCTGCTGAAGAGCAGCAGCCTCGGGAGAAAGAGAGAAGGCCTAAAACTGTTAAAAGAATGAAGATGAACAAATAAGACACAACCCTCTATTTCCTGGTGAATTCTCAGATTTTGCTTTTTTGTGCAGGTGAGGTTCTCAATGCTGGTGATTTCAGTATTCATGTCGATTCCTCTACTTCTCTCCTGGTCCAGGACTTATTGTTTACTGTGGATTCTATGGGTTGCATTCAGTCTATTACCTCTGCTACTCATTCTCATGGTCATACATTAGACCTTCTCATTTCTCAGGGTTTAGACTTGACTGATTCAATTGTCACTGACATTGCAATTTCTGATCACTTTATCCTTACTGTAGATTTGAACCCCCTTCCCCCCTCTAGGAGAAAGGTTGACCTCTACCGTCCTATCCCCCCTGGTCCCCCCCCCCATCATGTCTCCCCCCCCCCCCCCCCCCTCCCCTGACCCCCCCCCCCCACTCCCCCACCCGCCCCACCAAGAAACCCACCCCCCCCCCCCCCCCCCCCCCCCCCCCCCCCCCCCCCCCCCCCCCCCCCCCCCCCCCCCCCCCCCCCCCCCCCCCCCCCCCCCCCACCCCCCCCCCCCCCCCCCCCCCCCCCCCCCCCCCCCCCCCCCCCCCCCCCCCCCCCCCCCCCCCCACACCCCCAAAAAAATGTATTTCTATAGCGAAGTAAAATTTATTGCTTATCTGTCAAATAAAGCTTGTTCCATCTATCGTAACCCAGGCTCTGCTTAATGTTTCTAGTAAACAAAATGAATTTTGTAGATGTTTGAGGCAGTTTCTATCTACAATTATAACCTGTTCAATATTTTGGATGCAATTGCTTCGATTGAGACTAGATTGATCCAACAGGATCGTGCTTCTCCTTGGTACAATTCACATCTTAGGACACTGAAAACAGCTGGGCATCGGGCTGAACATAAATGCAGGGATAGTGGCTTAACAGTACATAGCGATCTATGGAAATCACATTTGAAGGTCTACGGCTCAGAATTAAAATTGGCAAGAATGAATTTGCATTCTAACATCATTGAAAAGGGACAGGGTAATCCCAGAGTTCTTTTTAATACCTTTGATAAAATCTCTTCTTGTCTTTCTTTGGCTCCTGACATGAATGCTGATCGTTGAGAGGAGCTTGCTTTGTATTTCAGCAGCAAAATAGATACAGTAAAGAGGGTCATTTCCATCAACAAACTCCGCTCCTGACACGCACACACTGTCTGACTCCTTTGCCTCTGTTCTTTTTCAGATTGTTCATCTATTTTTCTTTTAGATACACAGTTTGATTAATAAGGTCAGAAATTCCTGGACACTGGATATGGAGTGATTTCAGCGTTGACTTGCAAGCTTGAATAAAAGCAATATAGAAAATCACAAATGCTACGTCTATCAAGAGAGCAACACCTTCGTGCAGACTAGGGCAGCATACTGCGGCTCACCGTCTTGGGTTTCAAATTTCAAACCTGCCGAGATGGTATAACCAGACACACTCTGTCAATGACAGGCCACAAACTTGGAGACCAAGAGTCACAACACCTGCCCAAGATCTACAAATCATTCTGCAGCATCTTCATGATGTCAGTTGTTAATCAGTACAATAAAAAGTCACTGCACCTGCTCTAAAACAGAGTTTGTCATTTTTCGATCACATCTAGTGAATTTTATCCAAACAGAAGTGACAGGTTTCTTTTGATGCTCAAATATAAGTGATAAGTTTCTTTTGTGATAAGATAAGTGATAAGTGGCTTTAACCCCATCCCTGCCAAACTTAAATACAAAACTTTTCAACTTTATTTACAACTGCAAAAACATGCCATATCCAGTACACGCTTGCTTCAATATGTTTTAAACTATACTTTTACACAACAATGCATTATTTACACGTGCAGGACTTTTGACCTGCCACAGTTACTCTTTCACAAAATAATATATTGGAAACATTTCAGTCTGGTTTTAGAATCGCATGCAGCACCGAAGCGGCTATGGTTAGAATTGTAAATGATCTCCTTCTGAATGCTGGTGCTTATGCTCTTTCACTATTGGTTCTTTTAGATCTTACTGCCGCCTTTGATACTATTGACTATTGCTGAAGCATCTCGAAAATCTGGTGAAGGTGAGGGGGGCAGCTCTTATCAGATCGTTAGCAATATGTGCCCTGTGCTGGTCATAATTCTACACATGCTCGCTGTGTTCATGGAGTCCCACAGGGTTCTGTCCTTGGTCCTCTTCTTTTGAACATTTACATGCTGCCACTTGGTGACATTATTGGAAAGCATGGGGTTCAGTTCCATTCTTATGCAGATGATTCACTGATCTATTTAAAAATAAATTCTAACACTGTTACTCCTATCCGCTTGTCTGGCAGACATGCAAACCTGGCTGTCAAATCATGTTTTGAAACTGAATGCTAGTAAAACCGAGCTCTTGGTTACTGGCTCTAATACCCAGCTTTGCACTTTTGCTGGGTTTTCATTCTCTTTCCGCGACTGCATTATTGATGCCTCTTTGTTGATCTGCCTGTTAGGTGTTCAGCTTGACTCAAAGCTTTTATATGAAAAACTTCTCTCTTCAGTGGTAAAGACAGGGTTTTGTTATGTGAAGAACATTTCCAGAGCGTGTCGTTTTCTGCCTCCTAGGGATGCTGAGATTGTCGCTCATGCATTTGTTACTTCTCGGTTGGATTATTGCAAGGCTCTGTTTACATCGATTGCAGATGCAGCAGCAAGGGTTCTTACCGGTACCAAGCGGGCAGAACACTTTACTCCGGTCCTTGAGCGTTTGCATTTGCTTCCTATCCAGTCCTGTGTTTCCTTTAAAATATTCTTGTTGACCTACAAGGCTTTGCACGGTCAGGGTCTTAGTAATATAACAGACCTTCTTAGCCCTTACATCCCTGGGAGGCAACTTAGATCCTCTAACTCTGGACTGTTAAAATGCATGGTTCCGAAACGTGTTCCGCTTGTGTTTGATTGTTTTGTACAGCACCTTGAGACACCTAGGTGTGAAAGGCACTATTCTAAATTATTATTATTATTATTATTATTATTATTATTATTATTATTATTATTATTTATTATTATTATTATTATTAACATTAACCCACTAGCGCCACATGCTTTGTGTCTTTGTTCTTTTTAACTGGTGTTTATTTTTATTCACTAACACAAGGAGGCTGAATGCAGGGTCAGAAATATATAATGCTGTGTATTATGAACAACACTCGAGAAAAACATAAATTAGCATCTGTTTACCACAACGAAAAACAATAAAATCCTCAACCTGCCGAGCTCAAAATTGCTGATCCGTCAAATAGATTTGCATTAAGGAAAAACAGCCTTCAAAGTTGTGTTTAGTTTCCTATGCGCAATTAGATTGAGCGCTGTTCTATCGGAGGAAACTGACATCTGCTTTCAGATTAATGGCAGAGCCCATCTGAATACATTTCGGTTTGACAAACACTTCAAATCCAGAACTAAGCAATTCCAAGAACTTATTTCACTGCTTCTTTTAAGTGCAGAGTAGCAGACTCGCTGTTGTTAACGCACTTCACTCGACTGATTTTTACATTTGCAAAAGGTGCTAAAAAAAAAAAAAGAAAATTGGATTAAGTTAGAAAAGTTAGTTGATAATAAATTACTGGTAATTGAAACATTTTGCAAATTACACACAGGCATTCAAACGCACGCATCTGAATTGTCCTTTCATCAGAAATAATTTTGTACATGGGGTGTGATACTAATGTGTTATTAATATTAAATGATATATATTGAGGCGGTACAATATCAGACAAGATCCCTCTCTAGTTAAATAATTGATTCAAGTTTTCCATAATTTTCATAAAGCAGTTCAGAGTAACCCTGTCTTTCGTTTGCTGCAATACGAAATATTGTATTTATTCAAATAAAATTATTAAAACCCTTTGCTGCAAAATACAAAAAAGGTCTGCAGAACAGAAAGTTTTCAAGATCAGTATTTTGAAACATCAGTATTTAAGAACCCCCCCCCCCCCCCTCCCCCATAGGCAGTGCTATTAACCTGTCACAGGAGGTACAGTTTCGTATCCCTTCGTAACATTTCGTACGTCACTTTCGTACCATTGAGACTCAATTCGTGACATTTCGAGTCTAAGCCCTGGTAAAACCATCTCGTGTCCCTTCGTAACATTTTCGTTTAGTAAAGCAAAGAGAGGTATGGTAAAGCATAGGGAAGCATTGTAAAGCACAGAGAAATATGGTAAAGCACGCGTAGAGACTCAATTCTGTGAAGCATTACGGTCTGGCAGAGCACTTCTACATAGGGAAGCATTGTAAAGCAGAGAGAGGTCTGGTAAAGATTATTATGAAAAAAAAAACCATTAATGATGGTAAATGCATAGCATAGTAATGGCAAAAGCATGAGAGAACTGCGGCATTACAGTGGTAAACGTCTATAGGGGAGGGAGAGGTACAATACGCAACTCAGATGTACAGATCAGAATTGGCTTCCTTGTGAAATTTTGCTTCCAGGAGCAAACATTTATATTTGCTGCATATCAAAAGCATGCTTGCTTATACACTAAACGTTTTATGATTGATTTGATCAGCCTATACCCTGGTAAACCTAAGCGTGACTTTTTAGAGCATTTTACAGCACGGGTGGACTCTGAGATAACCATGGAGAGACGGTTGATGCAATCCAGGGTGATTCTGTAGAATGCTCTGATAAAGATCCAACTCTGGCTTATCAAGAATTTGGCTGATCAAAATAAGTCAGTTAGACAAATGCTAATGCCCTCGTCGGTACACGTTACACTGCTGTAGGCCCTGGCTTAGGTTCGTCTAAGTTTTGCCTTTTCTTTTCGATCGAGCATGTTGTATCGCAACGAGCAAACAAAGGAACACTTGTTCAGTTAAAAGCCTTCTCCTAGCCTGTCGGCAGCAAAAACTCCTAGTTTCAGTCAGTGTGACGGCTTGACAGTCACTGAACGCTAATTTAGCCAAAAGGAAATTAAGACTTAAACGAATTAAATCTATTAAACAGAGCCTGTGTTTCAGCCTCCCGTGAGATGCTGGGGGCTTCCCACCACATTCTTGGGGCTGTAATTATATTAATTAGCATGAGAGCTGTAATGGTTTCAATTAGTGTTGGTAGGATGCAGATCTAACACGTTGTTAACACCTGCTGCATGCTTAATTAGATCCTCTTGAACAGGGGAGATAAGAGGGCTTGTTAAGCCAGTGTGAATAAAACGAGGAGCCAGCATCCGTTAAAACGGCACAGGGAGTTCTGTTTCCATTTTCTAAGCTTAATGCAAGCCCTAAAAAAATTGGCGATGTCAATTATTAACTGGAAGATTTCTTTGTATGGTTTGTTGTTTGCAGCTGTTTAAGCCTGTCTATTTCAATGGTGCTTGCTTGCAGTGTGCGAGGTCGTCAGTTTGCGCCAGCCTCCGTCCTTTATAGGGTCCCTGATGAGCTCACCTGGTAAAGGCACTACTGTTAGGTGTGCAGAGTGAGTCCAGCAGTCAGGGGAGCTGGCCCTGGCAGATACTTAATTGGGATTCCACAGTTAAAGCATGTCTCTTGTCAAAAGTTTCCCATAGTAAAAGCACTGCAAAGTGTAGTAAAGTAAAGTGAAAGCATGCTAAAGCATAGTAAAGCATTGTAAAGCATAACAAGATGTGGTAAAGAATATTAAAAAACACAGCAAAACCATGGTAAACTATGGTAAATGTGTAGCATAACCACAGGAAGCATGGAGGAAAACTGCACAAATACAGTGGTAAACTTTTATAAGGGATCTCACCATCCACACCACACAAAGAGTAGCTACCGAAATACACATCCCAGCAATACCTTTTATCAGTTTGCTACACATAAGAGAAAACTTGTGATGCATAAATATTTAGTTTAGCTCAAACTTCACTGAAGTGGCGTTGCGTGACGGCATGCAGCTCAGAATAAGAACTGTGCCCTAATGAGAGTCAACGCAAGGCCTGCATTATGATAGCTAGACTTTCCTGTGTGTGTGTGTGTGTGTGTGTGTGTGTGTGCGTGTGTGTGTGTGCGTGTGCAAGTCTGTTTGTGTGTGTGTGTGTGTGTGTGTGTGTGTGTGTGTGTGTGTGTGTGTGTGTGTGTGTGTGTGTGTGTGTGTGTTTGTTTTTACACCTGTGTTGTTTTCCTCCTGCCTATGCTCTTCCTCTTTGCTCTGTGCTGTGGTTGACAGCAGTACTTTGCCTCTTGTCAGTGACTGAGCTGTTTTCAGAGACTGAGCTGTTTTTAGAGACTGAGCTGTTTTTACAGACTGAGCTGTTTTTAGGGACTGAGCTGTTTTTTCCACAAACTCAACAACTCCTGTGAGATCGTGCAGCACTGCACCGCAACAATCAGTCAGTCCCTGAAAATTACCATAAAACAAAACTGGAAGCCATTAGTCCGAACTGACCTGTAATTTAAAGAGAACATAAAAAAAGAGAGCGAGACAGAGAGCGAGAGAGAGAAAGAGAGAAGGCAGAGCCAACAGCCAACGATGTCGTGCTCAAGAAAAGAAGTGGGTAAACTAAGGTTTCTGGTGTTCCAGGCTGGGCAGTGGCGTGGTCAGCTCTGAGGGTGTGCAGAGATGCCCAGTGGATTACATGCATGTCATTGTGGGGATCGTGCAGAATTGTGAGTTAAAGCCTAATTAAGAGATTCTGCCCATTACAACTCATTGTTGCCTTAACCCTTGTATAACCAGGACTTGCTTATCAGCAGGAGTGAATAAACAGAGAAGCGGGTATACTCCATAGTCCCCAAATGAGAAGCAGATAAACTCAGTTTATCCGTGTTGACTTTCGACTACACTACTGGAAAAGTCTCATGATCAGAATATGATCTGGAAACAAGGAAGGCTGTTAGTCCCGGTAGAGATCGCCTTCACTGCGCGTGCGCAAATTTCTGAATTTAAAGAGAGGGTCCGATGGCAACTGACCGTTCGCAAAAACAGCCATTAACCACGCCTCCCCTAGTTACTGTTGCTATGTCGCTCAAACTACCGAGAAAGAAATAGCAGGCCGCCACAAAGTCAACTGTTTGGCCTTGTGAATTAAGTCAAAATGTTGCTTGCTTTTGGAAAAATGTACATCTGCATTTCAGCCAGTACATTACCTTTTGTAAAGGTATAACCCTACCATTAGTTTTCAGGTCTATTTGACCCAATTCTAGTTTCCAATTAGCTCAAATGCTATTTTTCTTTTCATGTTCTGTATAATATTTTATGACTTTTCCTAGGTTGAGGTCATGTACATACACAGAAAACAGAACCTTTGAGATGTTTATTGGTTTTTTAGAACAGGTCATGTGTACAAATAAAATGTTCCGGGTCACTGTGACCCCTGGAGTTTATCTGTGTAGATTCGTGTGCAGGAATAAAACAAACTCCTTCAATTTGTTATTTTATTATTATTATTATTATTATATTTGTATTATTATCTCTGGAAATGGCTGCACCTGTCTGGAGATATCTATAAACAAAAAAGCAAACAATATATATCTACAAGGCAGAGCCTAATTTTCTCTGTCAGTGTTGCAACAGCATCTCACTGGTAAAGACACTCTAAAATGAGGAGCTCCCAGGCTGGCAAAGAAGTTTTATCACAGCTCCTGGACTAAAAGAGCAGAAAAGAGTCAAACCTTTGCAAATAAAAACAGTTAATCAATTTAAGGCTGTTTAAATTAGTTTGAAATTACATCCGGTCAATATGACTCAAAACATAACAGATGTACCTCAATTCTAAACATAATAGGATGGTTTAAATAGAGAATATAGAAGAGGCTTACAGTCTGTTATGAAGGAAGGAGAGGGGCGGAGGAATTGACGTTGTGTGTCAAAGACATTATATTTTATTTCATGTAACAAGCTGGCTGAAGGGTTTTGCTGTTTGTTTGTTTGTTTTGTTTTTTGGTTGTTTTTTTTTTTTAATTCAATTGGAATTTAACCTGTACAAATAGAGAAGATTTAGTTTCGGTTTTTCTTACAGAGAAATTACAAACAAGCAGGTATATTACAGTGCGAAAAAAATAAAAATAACCGAGTAGGATATATTTTAGTTTTAACAGAAATCAAAACCGGCATCACACTAACATCTGCTGATCTCTCACCTCTTCTTGTCCCGCCCCACAGCAACCATACACACTCCTGATTCGCTGGTACAGTACTCCCCTGACCTCCCAACTCCCACCTGATAGGCTCTTGTTAACTCTCAGTAAATGCACTGTATTCAAGCCCCAAAAACACACACATCATTTCTGAACAGGCTCTGGTATATTTTTAATTATTAACTTTTACAGGCTAGTATTAGTACTCCAGAAACATTTTGAAAAACACGAAGCTGAAGACTGAGTCCACAACAGTGCAGAGAGTTCAAAACAGTACAATGCTTTTATTTAAGGGAATACAGCGATTGCAGAACTATAGCATTCAAACAACACTACAACATTTAGGAAAACAATAAACACTTGGCAGTTTGAAGTCGGGCCTAAAAGGTTCAGCACACGTTGTGTGGGTGTCCTACCTCGCATGCTTGATCCACGGTACACATTTTTCAAAATGAGTCTTTGGTTTGGGGTTAAGAAATGCAATGTATTCCACCTTTCAAATGTTTTGGTAGCCTTGAGTCGCCTTTTTTTTTTTACCAATCTATCTAGGTGTAAAGTAAATTCAGTATGTTTTATTTTATTTTTTTTAATTCTTAAACAAATGGGGAGAGAGTGACAGAGAGGGAGTGACAGAGAGAAGAGAAAGCGAGAAAGATGACAATAGAAGGGATTGTTGTTTTTGGTGGCCTGAATTCCGGCCCCTGACAGGAATTATCTGTTTATTAACAATAAACGTTCAAGATGGAGAATTCCACACTGTCTCCCTGAGTCCTCCTGCTTCATAAACCTGACAAAAACGCTACA
Organism: Polyodon spathula; assembly: GCF_017654505.1. Classification (NCBI taxonomy): domain Eukaryota; kingdom Metazoa; phylum Chordata; class Actinopteri; order Acipenseriformes; family Polyodontidae; genus Polyodon; species Polyodon spathula. The sequence continues at coordinate 1,990,145 of NC_054564.1, read as the reverse complement.
ATATATAATAAAAAAAAAAACGACATTTCTTTGTTGTAATTTATGTGTGGTTGAAATCACTTCTTGACAAAGCTTACTTTTTTGCTTCAAAAATGTCGATCCTATAATGCTGTAACTGTAGAGTTTAAGCTGCCACAGTAAATTAGCATTTAACATGTTGTTAATATGCTGTGCCATACCTCCCTGCTTCAACAGCAATGCGTTTTCTATGGTAAACGTTTTTAAGAGCTGTGTTTAGGATTTAGGATTCCGTTAATATAATTCAGCAGCGGCGAGGAGCACCGTGTGACACGTGATTTTGTTTATTTTGCATAACGAAAACAGTCCATTATATTAATGAATTTAACGGCGTTATTTAAAGGCGTTATTATTAAAACGACGTGTACATTAGCTACATATTCTTCACGTAAAAACTATATTATTCAATTTTATAGTAACACATTTAACACAAACACGGCGATCATCAGTTCATACCGATATAAAGGCTGTTCAACAATAAAAGTTCACGGATATAAAATATCACTCGCTTTAAATGCACAAATTCGCGCATTCGCAGTATAGGCGCTATCTGCATTGTGTTCTCATTTCCAGTGACACCGGCCCTGCAAACCAAAGGACTCAGTAACCCTGCATTGTGACTGACTAGCTCTGGATCTGTGTGCTGCCAGTCCCATCTGATCACTGCTGCTCTGGTCTTGGATAAGTAGCAGTGCTTGGGTGGGTTGAGTTCATTGACCCCCGGCTAAGCTAAACACCACAGAGGCAGCCGGAGAGCCATTGCCTCAGTGTCCCGTTCCTGTGCCCCGGCCCCTGTCCATCTCCCAGACCTGCCCCTACCAAAGATCCCTGCTGTGGAAGTTTGAGTTTCTTCCAATGTTTTGTTATTATAAACACGGAGAACAACAGGCGATTAGTGCATCCGTTCTCACAGACTGGCTTTATCAAAGAGGACAAAAGAGAAAAAACAGGGTGCAGCAAGTTACCTCTGCAGCTCTAACCACTAAAACCACACTGCTTTCCCCCTCCTCCCAGTCCCTCCTCAGCTCCACTAGAGCAAACAAATTTCATCCCTCCCAGTCCCTCCTCAGCTCTAACCACTAGAGCCACACTGCTTCCCTCCCTCCCAGTCTCTCCTCAGCTCTAACCACTAGAGCCACACTGATTCCCTCCCTCCCAGTCCCTCCTCAGCTCTAACCACTAGAGCCACACTGCTTCCCTCCCTCCCAGTCCCTCTCAGCTCTAACCACTAGAGCCACACTGCCACTCCCTCCCAGTCCCTCATCTCTAACCACTAGAGCCACACTGCTTCCCTCCCTCCCAGTCCCTCCTCAGCTCTAACCACTAGAGCCACACTGCTTCCCTCCCTCCCAGTCCCTCCTCAGCTCTAACCACTAGAGCCACACTGCTTCCCTCCCCCAGTCCCTCCTCAGCTCCCCTAGAGCCACACTGCTTCCCTCCCTCCCAGTCCCTCCTCAGCTCTAACCACTAGAGCCACACTGCTTCCCTCCCTCCCACAGTACTAAGGTCTACTTAGGAGAGCCAGGAAGCGAGATTGGTGATACTCTCAGTGTGACCTTAGGTGTCAGAGCGATGCGCCGGAGATTAGGGAGCCTCCGAGATAAGAACTAGCCCTCCTCAGCTCACTAAAGCCTCTGCTCCCAGTCCCTCAGCTCTAACCACTAGAGCCACACTGCTTCCCTCCCTCCCCGTCCCTCAGCTCTAACCACTAGAGCCACACTGCTTCCCTCCCTCCCAGTCTCTCAGCTCTAACACTAGAGCTAGCCACACTGCTTCCCTCCCTCCCAGTCCCTCCTCAGCTCTAACCACTAGAGCCACACTGATTCCCTTCCTCCCAGTCCCTCAGCTCTAACCACTAGAGCCACACTGATTCCCTCCCTCCCAGTCCCTCCTTAGCTCTAACCACTAGAGCCACACTGCTTCCCTCCCTCCCGTTCCCTCGTGGTGTGAGATTGGTGCATCTCTCTCCTGAGGGCCTTCATGGAGTGATAGATTGGGTCAGGTGGGTGACACCCCTTTGGAAGTGATCCAGTCTGGTTAGGGAAGAGCGGAGATTCAGGCTTAGTGTGTCCCTTGAGACGACCTAAGGGATCCTAATCTCACGGCCCGCCTAGAGCTGCATCCTTCCTTTGCCTCTCAGGGATGGGGAGGGTCAGAGAGGAGGGAGAGTAGGGAACCGAGAGCACACAGGGAGGGTCGAGTCCTTTCCACTAAAGCATAATAAGAAGTATCCTTGGTTGTCACCCAACGGTAGCGGCGACACAGGAGGAAATTAGACTCAAGATAGGAACTGATTGAGAGAAGCAACCACAACCGACATGTAACTAAGAGGTGTCTCTCTTCCTTTAATCTCTCTTCTTGGTGTTGCTGTTGGATTCTCACAGACCTTAATAACCGCAATGGAACTGATCTCTATCAAATGACTAACTCCACTAAGTCCCATCAATTTACATTTGCTTTCCCATGCTTTGGCTGTGCGTTGCAGCACTTAACCATCCATCCAGAGACATGGTTAACATACTGTAGGCTTGATCACCCAAATTGTCTTTATATTATTAAGCACCACCTAGTGTGCAGCTAGCGTATTTCTGGCAATGCAAACAAAAGAAAACTTGATCCAATGTATGTGATCATTAGATGGCGCTGGCTCTTACTTCTGTAAAGACCCTTTGGCTGATCTAGTCTATGTTACACGTGTCTATGGCAGCAACTAGAACCGAAGAGCAGCTCCTGGGCTCAGATGAAAGCTCCCTATCTTCACTGCACATTACAACCCTGATAATATATTTAACATTGGCTGGATTTGTGTCTTTACATTAGTAGTCTAGTGTGCAGCGATGCATTGTCTGTGATACAAAGGGAGGCTTGATTCAAAGTACTGTGGTGTGGTTTTGCAGCCTGAGTTAGCGCAGCGCAATGATATAAAGAACAGCTTTGCAGTTGTTAACAGCTCTTGAGAATCATCTGGGGGATTGCAGCAGGAGCTCTGACCCTTGGTGAGGCAATGTGCTCCACGGCGTTTCCATGTGTAATGATGTTTTTTCGTAATAGATCTGGATATTTGCACTGGAAGCAGATGGAGGTGTTGGGGAGCTGCACCCCCACACAGGGCAAAAAGCTTTTTGAAAATCTTCACGATTCTGAACAGTTGATGGGTTTGAAGTGTGTGTGCGTGACAGAGTGTGTGCGTGTGTGTGTGTGTGTGTGTGCGTGTACATTTTTAATTTTGCATCTTTAATCAATGTAACGAGACATAATATTTGGCTGTACTTTACCAGTAATGGGTCCTTTAAGACAGTGGGTACTATTGTGGGCAGTTAATATATTCTTAAGAGCAATACATCAAAGGACCTCCAAAAACTATTCTAACCTGTTGTAATGTACAAACTCGTTTTTAATATCGCTCTCTGAAAACGATGGTGGATTTACAAGTTACAACAAGCCGAAAATAAACCACATTCCAGACTGTTCAAAGTTCATGAATCGTGTTTGTTCAACATGAGCAAATGATTCAATACTGGGAATCTCTTCTTAGAAAGATGGTATTTATTAAGCATGCAAACAAAATAAGTTTAAAAATCACACAAAACAGTTACACAATTAAATGTCACATTAAAAGCATTACAATGAGAACTAAGGTTTAAGACAACAGTTCACCAAAGAAATACTAGTACATACTGACACAAGGGGTCACAATACCTGAACAGATATTTTAAGAGAATTGTTACCTAGCCTGAAAAGTAGTCTCTTGCGTTTCTCCGAATGTCAGGGCTCCCAACCTTGATGGATAAATACTTAGAGCTGAGGGCTCCAGGTGCAGTCTTTAGTTTCTTAGCGTCTTCTTAGGTCTGAGGCAGCAGTCACAGGCTTGGGGTGGCTAGCAGGTTCGGGGGAGCATCAA
>NC_054564.1:1961226-1983726 GCF_017654505.1 Polyodon spathula | reverse complement strand
TCGCTAAACCATCTCTCTCTCCCTAGACGGGTTCATTAAATCACGGAGACGGGTATGATAAGCGTTTTGTTTCCTCAGTGCCTGGTGCATTCAAGGTGTGAGGTTGATTGTTATCTCTAGGCAAAGCTAGACGAAGTAGATTAAGGTTCATGCAATGTAGATTCCTGATAATATAACATCATAAGAACATAACATCTGTGCTTTACAATTTGTTCCCTATGCTTTACCAAACCTCCATTTCCCTATGCTTTGCCATGGGCTTCCCTATGCTTTATCAGTCTTCTCTGTGTTTTACAATGCTTCCCTATGCTTTACCAGACCTCTCTGTGCTTTACAATGCTTCCCTATGCTTTACCAGACCTCTCTGTGCTTTACAATGCTTCCCTATGCTTTACCAGACATCTCTGTGCTTTACAATGCTTCCCTATGCTTTACCAGACCTCTCTGTGCTTTACAATGCTTCCCTATGCTTTACCAGACCTCTCTGTGCTTTACAATGCTTGCCTATGCTTTACCAGACCTCTCTGTGCTTTACAATGCTTCCCTATGCTTTACCATACCTCTCTGTGCTTTACAATGCTTCCCTATGCTTTACCAGACCTCTCTGTGCTTTACAATGCTTCCCTATGCTTTACCAGACCTCTCTGTGCTTTACAATGCTTGCCTATACTTTACCATACCTCTCTGTGCTTTACAATGCTTCCCTGTGCTTTACCAGACCTCTCTGTGCTTCACAATGCTTGCCTATGCTTTCCCATGCTTTCACTGTGCTCTATGGTCTTTGCTATGCTTTTGCTATGGGTCATTTGTATAAGGGCTTGTCCACGAGCAGTGCTAATCGGGCTTTGTGAAACAAAACCATTTGGTGAGAAAACTAAATCTGTGAAAGAGGACCTGCAGCCAGCGCGGCCGAGCCCAGGGATCATCAGCAGTGGAGTACTTGAGTGAAAATCGTGCAGCTCAGTATTGAGACCGTCTCTTCTATTGGGGGGGGGGGGTTACTTTGATTCCTCTCTGTGCTTTACAGTGCTTACCTACAGTAAGCTTGACGGTGCTTTCACGTTGCATCATTGTACCTTGCTATGCTGTTACTATGGTTTTACTATGGGAATCGTTTAAAAGGGTTAGTTTATCATGGTTTGTTTTTGAATGCGCTTTGCCATAAATCACTATGCTTTACAATGCTTACCTATGCTTTCACTGTGCTTTATTACACATTGCTATGCTGTTACTATGGGGAATGTCTATAGTGTTAGTTTGCCATGTGTTGTTTTTTATTATGTTAACCCATACCTTGCCATACCTCTCTGTGCTTTACAATGCTTACCTATGCTTTCACTGTGCTTTATTACACATGGCTGCTGTTGATGTGATACACTTTTATAGGAGTCCATTGCTGGGAATTATGTGGTCTGCTGATTGCTTGGGTTTCTTCGTAGGGCAGTAAACTGGGATTATAATTGGAACTAGTGGGACTTTCAATACATTCAGAGCTGGGGGATGGACTTTTAATGGGAGCTGCCTGGCTTCTGTGTTTGTTTTGTTCAATCTGTATATAAAGAATAATAATAATAATAATAATAATAATAATAATAATAATAATAATAATAATAATAATGACATACAGTGATTTCAAGTCTGTTTTGCATATGCTGTTCAGTGCAACTTTGGAAATTCTTCTTCTTCTTCTTCTCCTTGCAAAATCTAATAAAACAATAATTCCCTAAACCCAAAAAGAAAAACAGCAAACAAACAAACGGTTGCCTTCCAGGGCCTCCGGCAGAACTATGATTTGAAATATTGATATCCTGGGAGTCTGGGCTTGTGTGAGTGCACACACAGAACCATCATAATGCAATTAAGATCTCTGATTCACAAACTACTGGAATGAGCTGGTGAGAGAAGACGTAGGTGTGCGACAATACAGAGAGGGAGAGAGACTAGGGGGTGCAGGGCCCGTTCTGACATAAATCGTATGCATACTGTGTGTTGAACGTGCTTTTTGTTTCTTCCCTCTCTTAGCTGCATTCCTTAAGTAGGGTTAAACCAACTGTTGCCCCAAAATATCATCAAATAAAAGAGTAGTTATTAACCTGATCAAGTTAAGTTATTCCCTTTATAATTTAGTGCATTAAATGGAAAGTTTCGGAAACTGAGATTCAATGACCAATAGCTTTTTCAACATCTCCAGACTTTCATTTGAGTTCTCATTTGAAGGCATTGAAAAAAACTCCAAGCCCAGAACGTTTGTCAGTGGATTGTTAAGTTTCTTTTACTATTTCTCAGAGCGCTGAGTTCTCTATACTAGACTGTATTGAATTAGCTGGCTCTCAGATCCCCAGTACAGCACTGAGTTCTCTACACTAGACTGTATTGAATTAGCTGCTCTCAGATCCCCAGTACAGCACTGAGTTCTCTATACTAGACTGTATTGAATTAGCTGCTCTCAGATCCCCAGTACAGCACTGAGTTCTCTACACTAGACTGTATTGAATTAGCTGCTCTCAGATCCCCAGTACAGCACTGAGTTCTCTATACTAGACTGTATTGAATTAGCTGCTCTCAGATCCCCAGTACAGCACTGAGTTCTCTATACTAGACTGTATTGAATTAGCTGCTCTCAGATCCCCAGTACAGCACTGAGTTCTCTACACTAGACTGTATTGAATTAGCTGCTCTCAGATCCCCAGTACAGCACTGAGTTCTCTACACTAGACTGTATTGAATTAGCTGCTCTCAGATCCCCAGTACAGCACTGAGTTCTCTACACTAGACTGTATTGAATTAGCTGCTCTCAGATCCCCAGTACAGCACTGAGTTCTCTACACTAGACTGTATTGAGTTAGCTGCTCTCAGATCCCCAGTACAGCACTGAGTTCTCTACACTAGACTGTATTGAATTAGCTGCTCTCAGATCCACAGTACAGCACTGAGTTCTCTACACTAGACTGTATTGAATTAGCTGCTCTCAGATCTCCAGTACAGCACTGAGTTCTCTACACTAGACTGTATTGAATTAGCTGCTCTCAGATCCCCAGTACAGCACTGAGTTCTCTACATTAGACTGTATTGAATTAGCTGCATCTCAGATCCCCAGTACAGCACTGAGTTCTCTACACTAGACTGCATTGAATCAGCTGGCTCTCAGATCCCCAGTACAGCACTGAGTTCTCTATACTACACTGTATTGAATTAGCTGGCTCTCACATCCCCAGTACAGCACTGAGTTCTCTATACTAGACTGTATTGAATGATTAGGCAGCAGCAGTGAAGGGGTTAACAGCGCAGGGCAGGAGTGTTGCAGTGACCTGTAAGTGGCTTGTGATGTAAGGCTCCTATATCCATGATATTCCTGTAATGACCGTGGCCTTGTAATAAATGAACACACAGGGTTTCAAAGCCCAGCGCGATTTGGAACACCAGAGAAACAGGCAGCTTCATCAGGATTTCAAACACACAGGGCTCGAGCCACACCACTTAACTAATTAGCCTGGCAATTTGTGTCCCTGTGTGTTTTTTCCCAGGAGTTTAAGGCATAATCGGTAATTACACAGCAGAGTTCGGACTTAACCCCTGAACTGCCAAATTCAATAAACTGTAGCACAGCACAGTACAGTCTAGTACAGTATCGTATAATATAGAGAACACTAAGAACATATCTTGTCAAAACATTCTACAGCAAAACCTGTCTAATCCTGCTTCACTTTGGACTGGAAGATTGAGCCAAATTATACTATGTGCTGGATTATGAAGAGACTGCACAATCTAATACCGCAAAAATAAAGGTATAAAAGATATTTACACACTTAAAAAACCCTCTATTGCAATACTGTAGAAGCACAGCCAGGGAATGTTCTGGAACTCAAGGATCGCATTCATTTTCATTTCTCATGTAAGTAAACAAGGATTGTACCGTACCCAATGGGTTTGTGTGTATTTACAAAACATGCCTGATTATACAGGAAAAACACATGACTCTGCCAGACTGCACAGTAGAATTCCTATTGATTTCAGTCAGTCAAGACTTACTAGTCATGCCAGATTCCAGAAAAAACAGGTTCTGGATTGCAGAGGGGAGCACTCCATTCATTTCAATAGGGATTGCAGAGGGGAGCACTCCATTCATTTCAATAGGGATTGCAGAGGGGAGCACGCCATTCATTTCAATAGGGATTGTAGAGGGGAGCACGCCATTCATTTCAATAGGGATTGCAGAGGGGAGCACTCCATTCATTTCAATAGGGATTGCAGAGGGGAGCACGCCATTCATTTCAATAGGGATTGCAGAGGGGAGCACTCCATTCATTTCAATAGGGATTGCAGAGGGGAGAACACCATTCATTTCAATAGGGATTGCAGAGGGGAGCACTCCATTCATTTCAATAGGGATTGCAGAGGGGAGCACTCCATTCATTTCAATAGGGATTGCAGAGGGGAGCACACCATTCATTTCAATAGGGATTGCAGAGGGGAGCACTCCATTCATTTCAATAGGGATTGCAGAGGGGAGAACACCATTCATTTCAATAGGGATTGCATCTGGACCCAAATGTTATGCTGAATTATAGAGAATGCTGGATTGTAGAGGGGCTGGATTAGACAGGTTTTACTGTGGTGCTGTCCTGGAAGATTAGGAGCCAGCTCATTTAATGCAGCACTGTATGTGAGTGTGACAGGGTGCCCTGCCCCTTTATATTATTTTGTATTTGTTTCAGCGTTATGAGTTATGTATTGTATGTATGATGGGCAGAAACCTGTCAGCTAGTATGTTGTTTTACATGTGATTGTACCTTTTGTGAGAATGTGTGAAAGTCAGCTAAGTACTGATTAGTAGCTGACAGTCACACAAACTAAACTAAAACTTGAGAAGAATGTGGCTTGGAGTTAATGAGCAACTCAAGATAGAAAACCCCAGCTCTACCAGAGTGTTAGAAGTGGAGAACGGAGAGGCGTCTGTCTGGAGAGAGATAGACTGTAACAATTGTTATCCTACCTGCCTGGTCACCGTCCTGAAGGGAATTCGTTTACAGTCGTTCTGTGTTCTGTCATGGAGCTTTGTTTTGGCCCGCGTGCCGTTTTATTTCCTATCTGTTTAAAAGTAGTATTGTTTCACTTATTTTTTGTATTTACTTAATAAAAGACGCACAGCCGTGCCTTTCTGCCCAACACTCCTCTGTTTCCTGAGTACTGCTTCCTGCATATGATGTTATTTGCAAAGATCTCTCAGAGCATTAATTAGATTAGGGTCTCTCTTCAGAAAATGAAAACCTCATTGATTCTGAACTAAGTAAAGCCACAAATAACGTTGTTATTATGTTGTCATATTAACCATAGTACTGATGGGATCAGAGGTGGCAAACACAACTCAGGGGAGTTGTAGGCTTGAGGCATGGAGACTGAACTGCTCCCTCCCTCACCCCCTAAGAGAAAGGGGTCTCCCTCCAGTCCAGTCCAGGGCAGGCTTGAGGCATGGAGACTGAACTGTTCCCTCCCTCACCCCCTAAGAAAAAGGGGTCTCCCTCCAGTCCAGTCCAGGGCAGGCTTGAGGCATGGAGACTGAACGTTTCCTCCTCTACAGATAGACAGGGATGACTGTTTCCTCTCTCAGCCCCCAGCGCTGCCAGCAGTTTAATTCCTCAATGGTTTGTCCAGAGGTCAGGGTTTGTCTCATAGGGTCTTGTGAAGGGTCAGGTCTGTTTAGAGAAGCATTCTCAATCTGTTTATCTTTTCAGTTTTCAGCTGGAAATATTTAGAGAAGTACTTCTGAGGCTTGACTTTGGAATGGTTTGGATGAGAACTCATTCTTGAATGATCTTCAATGGCACGGCAGTTAGACAGACAGAGGCAATGCAAGCATCATGTATTGTACCAAGGTCAATGGCAGCATAAAGTATACAGCAGCTACAATAGGATGAGGCAGCCATTGGTAGAATGGTACCACAGTGTGCTAACTGCACTTTTCCCAAATTATCAGCAATGGCAATCAAAACAGACAGACAGTGGCTGCAATGGCAATGCAAACAGACAGACAGTGGCACTGCAATGGCAATGCAGACAGACAAATAGTGGCACTGCAATGGCATGGCAATGCAGACAGACAGACAGTGGCACAGCAGTACCATGGCACCATGCTGTGAGCTGCAATATCAGGACCGCTGTCTGCACTGTGCAATAGCTGCTCCACTGCACTGTGCAATAGCTGCTCCACTGCACTGTGCAATAAATAGCTGCTCCACTGCACTGTGCAATAGCTGCTCCACCGCACTGTGCAATAGCTGCTCCACTGCACTGTGCAATAAATAGCTGCTCCACTGCACTGTGCAATAGCTGCTCCACTGCACTGTGCAATAGCAACTCCACTGCACTGTGAAACAGCTGCTCCAATGCACTGTGCAATAGCTGCTCCACTGCACTGTGCAATAGCTGCTCCACTGCACTGTGAAACAGCTGCTCCAATGCACTGTGCAATAGCTGCTCCACTGCACTGTGCAATAGCTGCTCCAATACATTGTGCAATAGCTGCTCTACTGTGACGTTCCCTTGCCGGTCATGCTGTGGGTCTGTTAATGATTCTGCTAGCTGGGGTTTCTAATGAGATTTTAATGGGATCACTTTCAGGGTATAGTTTCTTGGATTGCTGTGATGGGATTACTGAAAGTGAATGTGAAACCTGCTGTCTGGATGTAGATTTATCCTCCTTTATTGAGCCTCACCTGCTCCAGCACAGAGACGGCTGCTGAATTGTGTTCCCTGGTGATTTGTGAAGCCTGTCCCTCTGAATGGGGGTCCGGGCGGCTTATTCTTTCAGCCAGTAGATTCTGTTCAATCACCACAACACACCAGCTGTGACTTTATGAAAAAAAGACTTGTGAATTTACATCTTGGATACTGATCTTGTAAACAGCCTGTATTGAATCTCTTTCTCTCTCTCTCTCTCTCTCTCTCTCTCTCTCTCTCTCTCTCTCTCTCTCTCTCTCTCTCTCTCTCTCTCTATATATATATATATATATATATATATATATATATATGTATAATCTCTTTCATTCCTTCTTTCTATACTGCTTTCCCTCTCCCCCTTTCTTTCTTCTCCACTCTTCAATGCTCTCGTTCCCTTACCCTCGTCTGCAGTGACACCTCTCTGTGCTCGAACACACTTTCAAACGACACTCCCTGCGTTGAAATGTAAAGGTCTTGTCGCTGCTTCTTGTTTCCCTGAAAATTAAAAAAAACTATTTGCTATCTTCCAATTGTAAAGGAGTTGGCTCTCCGATTGAAATGAGCTCGGAACCTCAATCAACCCCACTTGCACACATTCGCCACGGATCTCGTACTGTCCTGTTTAAGTTTCACACAGCTTTAATAACTCATGTAAAGAATGTCAAGCATTGTCGTATAGTTTAAATACAAGTCAACACATTATTCTGAGTGTCAGAAATAATTATTTCATTAATATGCAATTAACCAAAGTTTAGTTATATATTAATAGACAGTCAGTAGATGTGTATGTCTATCATTAGACTGCTATGGATCTCATGTTTCATAACTATGCTGAGTGTGTTTTTTGAGACTTGTAGTTTCCTTCTCCAGCAAAAGGACGTACAAAGACCGGTACGCAGAGTTAACTTTATTATTTTATAAGCTATCCACACTACATTTAAACCACATGATTGCCATTCACAGTCACGTTTTCACATTGTGATGATCGTGTGCATAGGGTATCAGTGGCATTACACACCAGTCTGTGTCTGACTTTTTAATGGAGCAGGAAACATACATATGAAACATGAGCTCCAATAGTAGTCTAATGATAGACACACACATGCAGGGCATATGTATTGCCTGCCTAGTAACATGTAACTAAACTTTAGCAATATTGCATATTAATTAAATACATATTTATAACACTCAAAATAAAGCTTTACCAAATCAGACTTTGAAAGATCTTACTTTTCTAGACCTGTGTGACACGATGGCTTGTGGTGACCCCTCAGCCACATTCGGCACGGGTTTTGCCATCCAGGCTGTCAAACAATAACAATAAAACTGTGTGTTTTAAATACACAAAACAGTAAATAATCATACAACGAATAGAAATACAAACTAATGCATATGCACACAGGGGCGGGGTGTGCAGTCCCAACTTGTTCAATAAACTGAATTGGTGAACCTGGTACATTTAGAAATACTAAAAGAAACTTCAGAAATGAAATGACAGTTGTTTCTACTTTTTCAATTTTTTTTTCAATGCCTGGTAAAGCTTGATATGAGGAGACACTACAATAGAAAAGCTATCTGAAAAAGCACAGCGTGGTTTTAAACAGGTATTAAATGCAATATTCTGTTAACGTTCACATTGTAAAGTATTACATCCTTGCATTCCATTACAAAATATATTTTCCTTAAATAACTCATGAGATGTGAATAGCACAATGTGTCTCTCACGTCTGGCAAGAATCCATACGATTCATGAATACCAAACTGTAAGATCAAAAAATGACATTGAACTGTAACTGTATATATATATATATATATATATATATATATATATATATATATATATATATATATATATATATACACCCAATAAATAACTCATGAGGTTATGGTTTTGTAAGTACAGCTCAGTGATTGAAGACATGGTTTGAGATTTACATCTACTCTGGGATTTAAAATGCTCTCCAACAGGCTTTTTTTAATAAAACTCCCTTCCGAAATAATGGTAGGTTAAGAAAAAAAAAACTTCTTGTTGCATTTCAAAATTGTTCCCCTGAGCAAGGGAATAAACGTCCATTCCGCTGTTTGGGGTGGGAACACCAAACAGGACTCCAAATATATTTATATTTCTCTTCATATTTGATGCTGGCTCTGTCATTCCGACATTGTGTTTAGTTTCTGCTGCTCCGATATTGAGTTATATTATCATTTCCATTTGACTTCCAGCTTGTCTGGACAATCCTACAATAAGTGTCAGGCACTGAACAGCCTTCTGCATGCCTTTCAAACCATGTGAGTTTTCAACTCTGTCAGACCCCCTACTCCACACACACGCACACACGCACACACACACACACACACACACACACACATACATATATACAGTGCTTGAAATGGAGAACAAAGCGCCACGTGCAGAGAAATGGGGAGTGGGGGGCAATATGTATCTCAAGCTTTAAACTTAGCTTCAAAACTAGTGCGCACTCACCAAACAGAGCTGCATTCTAGTTAACTTCCACAGGGGCTCAGGTGATCTTACGTAGTGTTGAATGTATTCTGGGTATTGTAGTCCGACAGTGTGCACAGTAAAAAATAAACAGATGGAATCATTGGGAACACTTGGGAAATACAACTCCCAAGGAGCCCCGCCCTTTCAAGCATGCAGCAGCAACTTTCAGAAACATTTCTGGCTATAAGAAGAGTGGGCACGCAAGTCTGTGGAATATGGACGTGGTGATACTGTGATACGCATTTCAAACACAGTATATACTGTATAGAGAGAGAGAGAGAGAGAGAGAGAGAGAGAGAGAGACAGATTCTGTCCATGTATCTAACCTTCCAGGCACTGTGCTATTAGTGTGTCTACAAGGACCCCTTTGTATTATGTGGGTTGACTGGTTTAGTTTGAACTAATGATAAGAAAAAAAAGTGGGTATTGTCATTAAAAGTGAATTAAGTATTAATGAAACAGTCAAATAACCCGAAACAGAACGTTCACACAGTTGAGTGACAGAGCAAACCCATCACTGGACCTGTTACATGATGGATGGATACAGGAGCGCTGTGGCACCCCATTAGGGTTAATAGACTGGCCCCAAGCTGATGGTGCTGCTTCTCTTCTCTTTTCTTTCCATTAATCTGTTATTCCGAGGTTGAGAACAGTCAGGTTTGGAGCTCGCAGTTCTAGAGCCCCGGAGCTACATTAGGATAATTGAAGGGAGACAGCCATTGTCAGCAAGGCAATTACACAATTATTAACACCATTAGCGTGGGTGCTCGGGAGATGACAGTCTCAGATGCGCACTCTCCTTTTCTTCACTTTCTTCACAGCATGTTTGAATTTTATTTATTTATTTTTGCAGGAGGCAACATGGCACAGCTGAGACTGACTTCTAACCTTGCATTGCTTTCACCTCTGGAGGCCTGGGTTCCAGTGTGGGGGGGGCTAGGTGGCGCTAGTGGGTTAATGTCAATGCACTATTATTACATTTGTTACAAAGTGTCACATTGCAGATAATAGCAGCTATAGAATACAATAAAATCAGCAGTAAGTAAGAGCGAATTCAAGTGAAAGGAAATCTAAATGACAGTAAATAATTTGTGATTACGACTAAGAGCAGTTTAACTGAAATATTTGATTAAATGGATAAGAACGATTTCAAATAAGAGCAATTACAAAAAAATGGGAATACGATTACCTTTCAGAGTAAAATCAAGTGCAAGATACGGCAAGTATAATTATGATTGAGAGCAGTAGTAGAAAACAGCAAAGTGTGGAGCAGTTCAGTGCAAGTACAAAACTAGCCTTTCATTTCTGAAGTCTATGCCCAGGAGAGATATTTTTCATTTGTAATTTGTAAATTACATTTTTTTTTTTTTTTGTAAAATGTATTTATATATTTAATCAAACATATTTTGCATTCAAACATATACATGGGATGTAAAGAATATTCATGCATGTGACAGAAATACAATGAATCGTGGTTGTAAATCTGCCTCCCGACCTGTGAGGGTGCTTAGCAGCGAGAACAGAGTTCTTTGGACGGGCTGATCTGACAGTTCTTTTCCAGGGTCGGGAAGTTGCCCTGGGCCAGCATAAAGTTGGAACAGCACTTCACTACAGTCACAAAAATAAACTGTATCACCCACCATGAGCACTACTGCACACACCTGGACTGTGGTCACGGACTGTGGACACGTAATTATTGCCTCTGTGCATTACACATTGTTGTGTATTGCCGTGGTTTATTGTTTGGTCACCAGACCTGGATTAAAAATAAATAAAGTCCCCTTTCCAAACCGGATTACAGTTTCTGTCTGTGTTATTCTTGCATTGCATCACCTCTGCACCTGTATCCACTCAGCAACCTTGTCACAATGCCATATAATATAATAATGCTTTTACCATGTGCTTATAATGCTTTGGCATTGGATACTCACTGCATCAATTCCAAATGAGTGGATTCGTGAAGCTGCTGTGCTGCTCGCTCCCTGAACCTTCCTTCTGAACATCGTTCAAACTGCAAGAGACACCTCCCTTCTGAACATCGTTCATACTGAAAGAGACACCTCCCTTCTGAACATCGCTCATACTGCAAGAGACACCTCCCTTCTGAACATCGTTCAAACTAAAGAGACACCTCCCTTCTGAACATCGTTCATACTGCAAGAGACACCTCCCTTCTGAACATCGTTCATACTGCAAGATACACCTCCCTTCTGAACATCGCTCACACTGCAACAGACACCTCCCTTCTGAACATCGTTCATACTGAAAGAGACACCTCCCTTCTGAACATCGTTCACACTGCAAGAGACACCTCCCTTCTGAACATCGTTCATACTGCAAGAGACACCTCCCTTCTGAACATCGTTCATACTGCAAGAGACACCTCCCTTCTGAACATCGTTCAAACTGTAAGAGACACCTCCCTTCTGAACATCGTTCATACTGCAAGAGACACCTCCCTTCTGAACATCGTTCATACTGCAAGAGACACCTCCCTTCTGAACATCGTTCACACTGCAAGAGACACCTCCCTTCTGAACATCGTTCACACTGCAAGAGACACCTCCCTTCTGAACATCGTTCATATTGCAACAGACACCTCCCTTCTGAACATCGTTCATACTGCAAGAGACACCTCCCTTCTGAACATCGTTCATACTGCAAGAGACACCTCCCTTCTGAACATCGTTCACACTGCAAGAGACACCTCCCTTCTGAACATCGTTCATACTGCAAGAGACACCTCCCTTCTGAACATCGTTCACACTGCAAGAGACACCTCCCTTCTGAACATCGTTCATACTGCAAGAGACACCTCCCTTCTGAACATCGTTCACACTGCAAGAGACACCTCCCTTCTGAACATCGTTCATACTGCAAGAGACACCTCCCTTCTGAACATCGTTCACACTGCAAGAGACACCTCCCTTCTGAACATCGTTCACACTGCAAGAGACACCTCCCTTCTGAACATCGTTCATACTGCAAGAGACACCTCCCTTCTGAACATCGTTCATACTGCAAGAGACACCTCCCTTCTGAACATCGTTCATACTGCAAGAGACACCTCCCTTCTGAACATCGTTCATACTGCAAGAGACACCTCCCTTCTGAACATCGTTCATACTGCAAGAGACACCTCCCTTCTGAACATCGTTCACACTGCAAGAGACACCTCCCTTCTGAACATCGTTCATACTGCAAGAGACACCTCCCTTCTGAACATCGTTCATACTGCAAGAGACACCTCCCTTCTGAACATCGTTCACACTGCAAGAGACACCTCCCTTCTGAACATCGTTCATACTGCAAGAGACACCTCCCTTCTGAACATCGTTCATACTGCAAGAGACACCTCCCTTCTGAACATCGTTCATACTGCAAGAGACACCTCCCTTCTGAACATCGTTCATACTGCAATAGACACCTCCCTTCTGAACATCGCTCATACTGCAAGAGGCACCTCCCTTCTGAACATCATTCATACTGCAAGAGACACCTCCCTTCTGAACATCGTTCATACTACAATAGACACCTCCCTTCTGAACATCGTTCATACTGCAAGAGACACCTCCCTTCTGAACATCGTTCATACTGCAATAGACACCTCCCTTCTGAACATCGCTCATACTGCAAGAGGCACCTCCCTTCTGAACATCGTTCACACTGCAAGAGGCACCTCACTTCTGATTTATAATCAAGGGGCTTTTTTCTCTCCTCATTTTCCTGATGAATATGGTGCTCACCAACAGAAAAAGACAGATAGCCTGAATCGCTGTAAAGAGAGGTTTGAGAAATCCCTCTGAGACACCATGCATTGTAATTAATCCCCTGTGCAGCCCTGAACAATCTGGCTGCTCAGTGCATGAGCAAAATGACTTTGTTGGTCAGTGGTCCTTAAACAGCCCCCATCTGTGCAGTCCCTCATCCAAATCAAGCTAGCAGCACAACACTCCATTATTAAAGTCAGCCAGGTCCCTAAAAGTTACACAGCACAGTGTGACACAGCACAGTGAAAGCATGAGAAAGCACAGAGGTAAGGTAAAGCAAATTAAAAAACAAACCTCCCGTAGTAAAACCTTACAAAAGTGTAGTAAACACAATGTAAGCATGTGAAGCACAGATATGCATTTTAAAAGTTATGTTATAAGGGTAGTATTGTAAAGACTAACAAGGCATGTTAAAGCATAATTATGCTTTCAGGTCAGGATTGAGGTGCGCTCTCTCTCTCTCTCTCTCTCTCTCTCTCTCTCTCTCTCTCTCTCTCTCTCTCTCTCTCTCTCTCTCTCAGTTGCAGAGGGTCTCATGCCTGCCTTTCTCAGCCTCTAAATACATCAGCATCTGCACAAGAAAACAAAATTAATATTGTTATGAAGCTCGTGCCAGCCTCCTGCTTTGCTCTCCACATCTCTCTCTCCTCTCATTCTCGCTCTTCTTTGTCTCAGGGCAAATTGCTCCTTCTACCCCTCAAGGTGATTAACAATAGGAAGCCAAGACAGTGAGTGTATTGTCTCTAACAATGAAATGCACACAGAAAGAACATCTGTAAAAAGTTTATAAAGACCAAAAAAAAAAGCCTGTTAAAAGCAAGGTTTGTGCAGAGATTCTCTCCTGAGTTGACTCATTGATCAAACTCGTCACACACTTTTTTTTTTAATCATTAAAGGCTAGCGTCTTAAAATAACAAAGAAACAGAACAGAGGAGACGTTAAATCACATTCATAATGGTGCATAAGGCAGTAGGAGATCAGACAGCATAGGACAGTATTGGACAGAGTTGGACAGCACTGGAACAGTATGTGACAATATTAGGCACTGCAGGACAGCATCGGGCAGCAGTACTGGGACATTACTCGACAGAAGTGGGACAGTATCAGGACTCGGAGGGTCACAGACCTTGTAGAGAGTATGTGATCCCCATAGTGAATTGGTAATAAAAACAAAAAGGAAAAAAGTTTAAAAAAAATAATGTGTGCTGCTGTCTGCTCTCATAACTCTGGTGTTGCTGGTAGGGCTGACAGCATCATCCTCTTTTATTATGAGCTGTGGAGTTTTATTATTTACTGGAATTGCTTTAACTGCATGGAAACAATGTGCAACATACAGTAACTGCCGAAAACGACAAACTCCCCCTTATCGCATGTATCACTTGTGTCACTTTTCTCATAAGCCGTGCATCGCCTGGCCGGCTCCTGGCACTGCAGAATGAGACCCAGAGAGAGGAGGGTGTTTATAACCAGCAGTAGCAGGGCAGGCCCGCTCTACTGCTTCCACTGGGGTTAACACATGAAGCACCAAATTCATTTTCTTTCTAGAACATTTCTTTCTAAATGAACATTGCTTCACAGAAAACTATTGAAATCCTTTGTTTTGGCTGCAAACTTCTGCCTCCTATTCCAATCCAGTTAGACGAGCCTGTAGTCAGAGCAGTGAAATTTCACACAGGCTATGAAACTCAATACATAGAAAATGGAGCTTTATCACCACTGTGGAGAGGAAAACACCAAGATTTATCATTATTAGTCTTCGGATTCTTATTTTATACCGAGGCGTGATAAAAGCGTCTGAAGGGCTACATTTGCAAAATGAACAGGGACATTTACACATAACTCTTGCAAATAACAAAACTAGAGTAGAGTTAGACTCAAAGAGTTTGTCATTCCTGGTAAGGCTTTCTGCAGTGCGTCAGCTTTGAATTTTTCGTGTTTTTACTGTTTGTTTTTTAAATCGTACGCCCACGCGAAGCCTGTCTACAGAAGCCCACCCACGCACCTCCTCCGTGTAGAGCCGTGGTGCTCAATGTAAGCGTTTGCGTTGCCTACAAGGGATACTGTTAATTAAGGGATAATTGCTGTGAGAGTAATGAGGTAGTAAAGGAACTCCTCGGAGGTTGAGTGCATTATTTGAACGAGGGAATTCCGTTACTGTTAAAGTTGGTTTATTTTTTTCTCGGTTTGTCTGAAACACTCGCTGTGGTATTGCAGGGCTGCAGTGTCCCTGCGAGGCGTTTCATCAGTAAGCATGCTATAGAACAGGTGTTATTAATTCATGCAGTCTCTCAACAGTGCTCCAACGAGAAATAAGAGAACAGCTGACCTCCATAGAAAGCAATGGGAGCAGCGGCTGGTTCTCTGTATAATCATATGATAAAGCATGCATTATACTTAAATATATAAGTATGTTAAACATAGGGCCATTTATTATTTTTAATATGAAGCATATTATATATATCTACCCTACCCTCGCATTTATTTATTTAGATATATATATATAGCGAGAGAGAGAGAGAGAGTGAGAGTGAGAGTGAGAGAGAGAGAGAGATTAATAGAATTCATTGTAATCAGAAAATGACCATATAAAAAACTATATTGAAAAGTTACAATATACTACTTTTACCTGGTTGGGACCGGAAGTGGTTTGGTTGTGGTAGCGATTGTAAATTTGAACATACTCAAAAGTGCCTTGTCTAACCTTTGTGTTTTTTCGTTTTTTTTATACTTACTTTTCATCAGAAATCGATAATAAAAATACAGAGACAATCTTTTAAAAAAAGGTTTCCTGTTTTATGACAGAATTGATATTGAAGTTGGGTTTCTGCAGCTGCTGTCAGCCTGTGCTTCGTTATGAGAGCAGTGTGGTGCAGACTGTTTCATAAACTGATCATTTTCTGCAGCAGGAATATTATACTGAAAATGTGTTCTGTATGAAACACGTTGGAAATATGAATGTGGTCTTTTTTAGTTTCTCCAAATCATGTGTAAAGCGTGAATAATTATTTTAAATTGTCCTAGTGATTTATTTTAGGAACTAAAGGCATGTACTGCGACCCAAAGACCCTGATGCACTTGCATCGGTCTGTGTGGCAAAGTGGTTTGTAGTGTGCAGGTGTAGACGTGATGCAGTGCTCAGTAACGACAATCTAACAACACTTCAATGGTGAACAACACAGCTTTATTATTTGCTTTCTAAATATTAATACTGACTATATACAGCGATTTGTAAAGTCAGTAAAACCACGGGGTTCAGTCCCAAAATAATAAAGACACACACCACACACAGACACTGTCACGAATCCCAGCAGTGTGTGCTACTTGTGTAAGTGTTGAACTATACAGCAGCAGTGAAACAGAAGAGCAGCCTGGTCCGATGGTTTTGCTAGTTGATTAACGATAGCTCCTGGATAGTTTAGCCATCTAACAAGGACAAATACAATTATTAACAGACAGTAAAAAACAACCCGAAAAACACTCCCGGACTCACAGCACGTCCCTTACAGGTCTTTACCATAACCGAAACAAAGGAAGAGATTGCTCAGCCACACCCCCTGATATACCTTCAGTCCCACCCCCTTTGGTAGCGAGTGCAATCACGCCTCCTCCAATCCATGACTGACACCTTTCCTACCGCATTAGGGCGATGACTTCTGGTATTGTGACTCCGCCCCCTTCCTGCATGGCCAACTTCCGACAGACCCTGGAATGAACTGTCAAACCATCCAGTCCGGGGCACACTGTTCCTGTTACACAGCGCCCTCACAGGCCGGGAGGGAGATTGTTGACACAGATTCATCGCTCTCTGTCACAGTCTGTCAGTCCATCAACACAAAAACGGCTTTGCTTTTTTTATGTTCATTTGAACCTATCCTCATATATATATTTCAAGTTACAAAAAATAAACAGGTTTTATTAAGTACGTTTACATGTTAAAAATTATACCGTCTGTATGTGTGTGCACTGGTTAATACTACAGAACTATCATAAATAAAGCTATATGCGTAGAGAAACCTCTAATGTGTAATGTAGTTATTCTTCCGAGAAGGAAAATTGCAAGCTGTAGGTAAGTTTCTGCCTCTGATTTGGCAGCACGTGGATTTAGATTTTTCATTAAGGCCTCACCGCCTGGGGCGAGGCAGGGCCATTTCTCATTGCGCTACCAAGACTCTGCGATGCGTTCAATTGAAATATATAAATGAGTGAGTGTCAAGAAGCTTTCTCTTGACAGCCCTGCACAATACAATGTACTAATCTGCTCTACCCAGCTACAGGCAAACAGCTTCATCTTCCTCTGTCTCCACGACTACAAATAAAACAGTCCCCGCTCTCTTGGTTAAGATTCAGAGTTTTAATCACCGGAGCAAAAAATCTTTCAGTAGCCAAAGTTAGACGGCGTGTTTTGTTTGTGACCCAGGAGATTTGGGAGGCACGTGAAACATACACAGGCCAGGAAACTCTTGAATTAGCTGACAGTGATCCTCCAGCACAGGTTCTGAGTGGGAGAAGATGTGTGTCCTGCCCTGTGATCTCGGGCTCTGAAGCATGTCGGATTTATACATGCAAGCAGGCTTTACTTCATGAACTGTTTGGCTTCCCTTCAATCAGAGGTGCTTTTCTGTGTTAACTGGTTCACTGGTGTGACGCTTATCTTGTGGATTAGCCCATTAAGTACAATTAATATTTTCTTTGAAGAAAATCAGAACAAGCTGTATTCATGTAATTTGATACATTACATTAAGACTTCACTTTTGCAGTTAACGAAATTTGAGTACGTTATCATAACAAGATAGTTAAAGATACAATTAAAATAATAAGCAGATTAAAAATTAAAAATCCTCCAAAATATTACAAAGCATCCGCTTGAATGAGGACAATGGCACTGAATGGGTTAAGCCAGAATGATTCACTCAATACAACAATTAGTCAGTCAGTTCTAATACTTTAATAGACTTACAGAACAGCAAGCAATATGAAAGAGGCACAGTTACCAAGTTCAGAGACCCAGAGCGCAGCAGTCTTCTCTTCTTCCTCTGTTCTAACAAGAGAGCTCCGAACAAGCCTGTCTAACCTGTGGTGCATCATTCTTCCACAATTCTTTCTTTTTGTAACTGTTCTGCAGCACAGCTTGGTATCCTCCTGCACGTTTTCTCTCTTGGTCCTTCTCATTTTCAGATAAACAGATTCCCAATCCATGCATTTGACACAATCCATTGGCGGACATTGGCACAGAAGAGTACAAGACACTAAATCAATGTCTGTCCTGATCAGTAACTTGATCAGGAGCTCAAGAAAATACACAGGCAAAGCAGAGCACCATATCAAATAGAAAACCAATAGAAAAATAACACTATCTCACAACAACAGCAAACCAGTTCCAGGAACAGCTGTCTTGAGGGGCACTGCAGCTGGTCAGTGCAGCGTTGAGGGACAAGCTGCCAGCAAGGACAGCCCACTCTCACTGTGAAAGCAATGAGATCCTTCTGCTTTCCCGTTATCATTGCAGAATAGTTGCACACACCCTTCACAAAGCTTGTGTAGGTCTTGTCAAGCACATACATGTGCAGACCATGTAAAGTGAACCAGCACTTCTACAAGTGGAATACCGAGCTCCCAGAAAGACAGTCAGATTACATTAGTGTAGTGCACATGGCCGGGCTATTTGGCTTTTCATTTTCAGATCTCCACCATAAAACGGTAGAAGAAATGGCTGCTTGGATTTGAGCTGGGTCCCCACAAAGGCTAAGAAAAGCTGAGACACAGGTGTGTGGAGATCAACAATCAGCAATCAGCTCTCTCTTCAACTTCTCCAATAATAATCGAATAATCAGTAGGAAAGGGGTGTTCGGGTCAAGATTGAAGTGCACTCTCTCTCTCTCTCTCTCTATCTCTCAGGAGAAGGATGATCTACTCTCTGAAGCTGCCAAGTTCCTGTCGGCTGGTGTTTCAGCGCGGTCTGTATGGGAGGGAGAAAACTATGAGTCAGCAGTCACTCTTATTGCATATTGAATATTTCATACATCATATTAAATCGCTCTGCCGGGTCGGTTGGGATCTGCGAGGGTTTAATGTTGCTGATATTCTCGCTGGCAGACTAAGAATCCAAGAAGAAGCAGAAGAAGAAAAAGGACTGACCCTGAGATCTCATCAAATCAATACTATCATTATTTTAACCCCAATTTTGTATTTTTTTTCTCCTCACTGCAGTAATTCCCCACACACCTCAGGAGAAGTGAAGGTTCAGCGGGCGTCCTCCGATTCCACGACCAAGCCAGTTTTCTCTTCTACACCCAGAAACTTGAGAGCAGATGTCAGCAAGCTACCGGCCCCCGGAAGACAGAGGCCAGCCCTGCAAGTGTCCACCTGAGCTCACTAGGCGCCTGGCCAGTAGAGTCCGCTGTAGCGCGATGAGAAGAAATAGTCCCTGCCAGTTTTGCCTCCCTGACCCACAGGAGCACCAGAACCAACAGATCCTCCAACGAAGAACAGCAACTTCGCACAGCCATGATGCAAACCTGCACTCCCTTGACTGTATGACTTACCCTCTGGAACCCAATCAATGCAATTTTTGGTATGTTCCTGTAATCAGGTTACAGATAATGATCTAGTACCAGATACAGTTAATAAATCAAATAATTGAACTGTTAAATTTGTTAAATCAGTCAATCAATCAATCTTTATTTTATATAGCACCTTTCATAGCGGAGCACCATCACAAAGCTTTTTACAAGATGCAGTAACAAGAAGAAAATCCATAATACTTCAAATACAAAGAAATGCATAATACGTGTTATACTGTAAAAAACAATGCATAATACATTAAATACAATGGAAAGTGCAGAATACATGATAGTAACATAGTACATGAATCAGTAGCAGCAACACAGCAGCTAATAGCAGATATCAAGCTTGAAGGCATGGAAAGCAAGAGAGAACTGGTTGGTCTTGAGAGTTGATTTAAAGAGAGCGATGGTGGGAGCATCACACACCAGAGCTGGGAGAGAGTTACAAAGAGTCTGAGTTATGAAGCTAAATGAGCGTTCTCCAAGTGTGGGGCACTTTTGCTTGGGGATAACAAGCAGGCCAGAGTCGGAGGACCTCAGCTTGTGGGCAGGGACATAGCAGGTCAGCAAGTTAAGGAGGTACTCTGGACCTGTGAGATGAAGGGCATTGTAGGCGAGCAGGAGAGTTTTGAAAATAATCCTGAACTTTACAGGTAGCCAGTGCAGCAAAAGGTAGGGACGGACTTTGGAGATGTTTCGAAGACGGTAGAAGGAAGATTTGACCACGGAGGAGATGTGGGCATCAAGGAAGAGGTTGCTGTCAAGAAGTACACCAAGGCTTCATACTGTGGGGGAAGGCAGCAGCAGGCAGTTTCCGAGGTTCAGGGCAGCTATATTGAGATTCTTAAGTTGAGTTTTAGATCCTACTAAAGAAGTTCAGATTTGTTCGTGTTCAGCTGAAGAAAATTGGTAGACATCCAGGCCTTGATGTTTTGAATACAAGCTGAGAGCCAGACCATGGCAGAGGGGCTTCCAGGGTCGAGTTTTAAGTAGAGCTGGGTGTCGTCAGCATAGGAGTGAAACATGAGGCTGTGTTGGCGGATGAGGTGGCCCAAGGGAAGCATGTAGATATTGAAGAGAAGGGGCCCAAGAACAGATCCTTGGGGGACAACACAAGTGACTGGGTTTGCAACACCACTGCTTCCATCATAGAAAACAGACTGCATGTGTCTGGATAGGTATGAGGACATCCAGGAGAGACAGGTTCCAGAGATCCCAGCATACTTCTGAAGGCGGTATATAAATATAGACACTTTATGAGAGGCACGGAGCAATCGCATCAGTACAAAACTAGCACTGGAAAGAAAAGAAGCAGTTGCAAGAGGTATTTTTATTATTGTTCCAAGTTCTTTTTTTAATACTGTTCAAATGATTGTCTTCCTCACTGAAATTGTGCCTTTGCTCTTAGCAACTTGCATAGATTATGTTTTCATAAGATCTCAACGACACCAGCTTCTACCTGAAACGCTCCTCTCAGTTCTGTTTGTTGTGTGTTTCTCTGATCCTGGCTCTGAGCTCAGATCCTCCCCTCATCTGCACATCCTTTCCATTTGGATCAGGAATCTCTTCGTTAATCGCTGGCAGCAGCTAATCAGGGTAAATGAGTGATCATAGCAAGTTCTGTTTCTTAATGACCAATGCTGTTTGATACGCAGCCAATCACAGTCCGTTTCTGTATAGTGTTTGATACGCAGCCAATCACAGTCCGTTTCTGTATAGTGTTTGATACGCAGCCAATCACAGTCCGTTTCTGTATAGTGTTTGATACGCAGCCAATCACAGTCCGTTTCTGTATAGTGTTTGATACGCAGCCAATCACAGTCCGTTTCTGTATAGTGTTTGATACGCAGCCAATCAGAATCCACTTCTGTATAATGTTTGATAATCAGCCAATCGGAGTCCGTTTCTGTATAGTGTTTGATACGCAGCCAATCACAGTCCGTTTCTGTATAGTGTTTGATACGCAGCCATTCACAGTCCGTTTCTGTATAGTGTTTGATACGCAGCCAATCAGAATCCACTTCTGTATAATGTTTGATAATCAGCCAATCGGAGTCCGTTTCTGTATAGTGTTTGACACGCAGCCAATCACAGTCCGTTTCTGTATAGTGTTTGATACGCAGCCAATCACAGTCCGTTTCTGTATAGTGTTTGATATGCAACCAATCAGAGTCTGTTTCTGTTAGCCGGGCTCTGTGTTCAGTGACAGTCTTCTTGTACAAGCCACAAGAGCTCTCCCATGGCCATTTGCAGACAATGGCAAGGCTACAGCTGCCAGGGGTTCAGATTGCCATTAGTGCAACCGTGTTGTTCTTGAATGATCTTGAATGTCATCGCAGAAAGACTGTATGAACTACTACAATATCAATGTCTATGTTTAGTATGATACTAAGTAGAAATGGTAACACAAGGACAGCTACAATAGGATGAGGCTGCCATTAATGCAATGGTACTGCAGTGTGCGAACTACACCCTTCTCAAATAATCTTCAGTGCAATGCGACGGCAATGCAATGGTTCTGTATTGAGGGTCAAGCATCTAATGGGATGAGGTTTCCATTGGTAGAATGGACACCTCTGTCTGTGACATTTTTCACAGAAATGGGATCCCACGCAATCCACACTGCTGGAAATCCTTTGCAGTACCATGGCACCATATCAGTGCCAGACAGGACCACTGCACTGGGCAATAGCTGCTCCACTGCACTGTGCAATAGCTGCTCCCAATCCATTGTGTTGCTGTTGCTGGTATTGCTGTGGTCTGCTAGTGGTTCTAATTGCTGTAGGGCTCATGGAGAGAGAAGGTAAATAATGAACATTATAAGGATGATGTATTGCAGTGCGCTGTATCAAACAGCACCGGAACCTTTATGTGTTGTTATTGAATATGCTGCAGAAACTCCTCTCGGATCCAAAGGTTAATAACACTTGCATGTTTAAACACA